>NC_085868.1:5267895-5365395 GCF_034702125.1 Engraulis encrasicolus
GTAATTCTGTTTCTTCCTCTCCAGTCATGGATGTGTTTGGTGGAGCCCCCCGTGTTTTGGGGTACCCTCGCCCCGTGCTGGTGCGTAGCGGTATGGATGCCCTACTGCGTTGCCAGATCGGCGGGGACCCCCAGCCCGATGTGACGTGGGAGCGCAAGAACGTGCCAATCCTGTCGGAGGGCCGCTACAGCGTGTCGCAGGAAGGGAAAAGCTACTTCCTGCGCATCTCCTGCGTTACCGCGGATGACGCCGGCCAGTACATCTGCAAGGCACGGAACAGCATCGGCGAGACTGTTGCCGCGGCAGCTCTCAGGGTCGAACACGAGGCCCAGGAGGTCATGGTGGCGCCGCCGCCACCCAAGCAGACGGAACAACAACAACAAACAGAACAACAACAACAACAACGACCACAGTCAGAACAACAGCCACAAGAAGAACCACGAAAACAACCAATGATGAATGGCAGCATAGATCCCAATGAGCAGCTCAACCAGGACCTGAAGACAACCCCACAGCAGCAGCAGCAGCAGGAGGAATCCCAGAACCACCAATCCCAGAACCAGAACCAGTCTCAGTCTCAGTCTCAGTCCCAGCAGTCCAAGTCGTCCCAGTACCAGCAGAATGAGGAGGAATGGGAGAACCGTGATCGGCCTCGGTTCCTGATCAAACCACTCTCGCTGCGCGTGGACCGTGGAGAAGACGCTGCCTTCTCCTGTAAGCTGACGGGGAACCCTATGCCTGAGGTGGTCTGGGAGAAGGACGGCAAGAGACTCAAGGAAATCTTTGAGAACTCACACTACAAGGTGGATAAAAAGTATCCATGTTGTTTAAATGTATATGTTTGTACAGTTGGAGCCACTTTTTTTTCTCATGTTCCTTCTGCATACCCTTTAACTCCCATGACACTTCCAAGGTGTTTTGAGCTGGACCTTGCAAAGAACAACAATCACTGTGCAGTAAAGAAAACATAAAAGTACAGTGTTAATTCAACATTTAGACGGTACTGTGGGACCAAATACACTCTAAAGATGTTAAATTGACAGACTCGCACTGAAAACTGTATATGCTGTATGTGCCCATCTGTAATATTATTATGTTATTAATGTGCTCTCTTTTCTTGCATGAGTGAATCTCGGTGCAAAATGAATAACATTTTATCGTATCATATCGTATGATATTGTAGGTGAACACGCAGGATGGTGGCTGGTACCAGCTGAAGGTGTTCCGCACGCGCGCCCCCGACGCAGGTGTGTACACCTGTCGGGCGTACAACGAGCACGGGGACTCGGTGGCAGGGGCTGTGCTGTTGGTGGAGAAGGTAACATTTCAAAACGAATCTATTCCAGAAATTTAAGCACCAACAATTTGGTGGTCACTGAGGAGTGTTGCTTCATTTTTTTCTCTAAAGCAGATGTTCTTTGACATCACACTTTAAAGTTAGTCACTTAAAAATATTGTCAAACTTCAGCAGTTCAGCGGTTACTGTTCTGTAAGTCTCTGCAAGGATTTCCAACGGTACACCACTAGATTAAATCAAAAAGCCATTAATGTGATGGGCTGACATCTTCAGAACAAGTGTCTTTTTCCTGCTCTTTTTAATGTAATCTAACAGTGTTGCCTTTGGAAATCCATCTTTTCCAGTTAGCATAATCAGTGTTGCCATACTGTTTTTCAGAGTATTTTAGTCCTGTTTTTTTATCATTGTTTTATTATTATCTTTGTATAGTGTCCCTGAATGTTTAGAAAGAAATTTCTAAATACAAAAAATATTATTATTATTATTATTGTTGTTGTTGTCGTTGTTTGTTTATATAACTTAACTTTTCTTTCTTTTTCTTCTTCTTCTAAGGTTCCCGAGATACATCATGAGTCCAGAAAGTCGATGTCTAATGGCTACGCTAACGGCTACGCTACCCCCACCCCGGGCTCCTCCTCCTCGTCTCATCACGGTAAGGACCGCTACGGCATGAGCCACATGGCCAAGCAGTGCCACGACCCGCCCGTGACTGTCTCCAAGGCCAAGAAGTTTGCCGTCACCGAGGGCAAGCACGCCAAGTTCCGCTGCTACGTGACGGGCAAGCCCAAGCCGGAGATCGTGTGGAAGAAGGACGGTGTGATTCTGGACGAGGGCCGACGGCACATGATGTTCGAGGACCGCGAGGGCTACTACACACTCAAGGTGCTCTACTGCAAGCAGCAGGACTCGGGACTCTACGTGTGCGCCGCCTCCAACACGCTCGGGAACACGCTCAGTGCCGTTCAGCTGTCTGTCAAAGGTACGTACATCACTCATCACTAGATCACCAGAGGTCAAAGTAAAAGGAAAAGGGGAAAAAGAGACAGTTTCCTTCCTACACAGGTAACTTATCTGAGTAACCAATCAGAGTTGTCAAAAGTAAAAGTAAAGTAAGTTTTAGTATTTTTCAGTAACAACACAGTACATCTATCTCATTAGGTACAATGGAGTAAATGGTGTAACTGCTTTGTAAAATCACACGGCAGTGTTTTACTTACACCACAAATTTACTTTAACTTTTACATATGACACCTCTGCTTCCAACACAGGTAACTCATCTGAGTAACCAGAAGACCTGTGTACTTGTCTTATGATCAGCTTACTCTGAGCTGGTTTGATAAAGTTTGTGGCGGGTTCTGGTCACTGTAGGTTTTCAGTGTTTTTCAGTAACAACACATTCTGTGAAAGCGAAAGCGAAGTGAAAGCTGGGAAACTCCAACTCCCATTGTCATTGTGACACAGCACTCCACAGCACACAAGTGTTCACTGCGCACTACGAAATTGTATTTTATACAAGGGGGCAGCCCCGAATGTCGCCCCAGGGAGCAGTAGTATTTTTCAGTAACAACACAGTACATCTATCTCATTAGGTACAATGGAGTAAATGGTGTAACTGCTTTGTAAAATCACACGGCAGTGTTTTACTTACACCACAAATTTACTTTAACTTTTACATATGACACCTCTGCTTCCAACACAGGTAACTCATCTGAGTAACCAGAAGACCTGTGTACTTGTCTTATGATCAGCTTACTCTGAGCTGGTTTGATAAAGTTTGTGGCGGGTTCTGGTCACTGTAGGCTTTCAGTGTTTTTCAGTAACAACACATTCTGTGAAAGCGAAAGCGAAGTGAAAGCCCAACTGGGAAACTCCAACTCCCATTGTCATTGTGACACAGCACTCCACAGCACACAAGTGTTCACTGCACACTACGAAATTGTATTTTATGCCTCACCCGTGCAAGGGGGCAGCCCTGAATGCCGCCCCAGGGAGCAGTGTGGCGGGATGGAACCATGCTCAGGGTACCTCAGTCCTGGAGGAGGATAGGGGAGAACACTGGTTAATTACTCCCCCACCCACCTGGCGGGTTGGGAGTCAAACCGGCAAGCTTTGGGCTACAAGTCTGACGCCCTAACCGCTTATCCATGACTGCCCACCCCTGACACCCCATTCTACCTACCTCATTAGGTGCAATGGAGTAACTGGTGCAACAGCTATGTAATAGCATGTGCTAGTGTTTTACTTGCACCATGAATTTAATTTTACTTTTACTTTGACACCTCTGCTGGTCACATATCCTACAAAACCTGTTTGTCAAAGGTAATATAAAATTATCAGTTTAATACAGAAGTAATAAAAGGCATAGTCTGTTATTGCCTGTCAAACGTACATCACTCATCATCACACATCACACATCCAACACCTGTGTGGCAGAGGAAATATGAAAAAAGTTTAATGCATACTAAATAGGTATGATAGAAATGCACTGTGATGGATAAGTAAATCAAAGGTATTTATTTACCTGGAAGTCAAAGGTATTTCAACAGCTGTTTGGCAACAATAATATAAAAAACAATCAGATAATAGTGGGTATGTCTGAGAATGTGCGCTTACGTTGTTTGTTTGTGTTAAGCACCTGCTTAGGTGATATACAAATCAGTTTACACATAAATAATAAAAGATTTTCCATTACTTGGCTGGCAAAAATATGTCGACACCTGTGTCAGGAGTACGCACCTGTGTACATTTTATGAGCATATTCTTCATCTGTTTATGCTGCTAACCTGTCTGTTCCATCGAAGCTATGTCTGGAAGGCATGTGGAATGTCAAAACACATTAAATACAGGCGATAGACAACTGTAGTGTTTCCTTGGAGAGGTGGTATGCATATTGTAATGAACCAATAGAATTGAATAGAACAGAACAGAACAGAACAGATTAGAATGCCTTTTATTGCCATGAGAACAGTGAGATTTAAAACCTTCCTTCAAGGTGGACACAGCATAAGGAATGAAAGTAAGAATCATGTACTAATACAGTAAAAGAAGCAAAAATACTGTGCTATAATAGACACATACAATATGCACACGATTTGGTGTGCAGATACACAGACACAGATAGACAGACAAAAAACAGACTTGAGTTCAGCTAGTGATCAGCGTGCTAAAGCCCAATTCGGACGGGACTTTTATTACCTATGGACCCCCGGTAATTCAAAATAACTGCGGAGAATGTCTGAGTTTTTAGTCCTCTGCGAATGTGCCATGTCCGCGATTTGAGAGGTAACTTAATAATTCCGCTGCGAATTACCTACTGTATTTCGGCGAAACACAGACGTCCTGGGGTAATTTCACATACGCGCACCGTCTGCACCCCTTATAATGTCTGTGAATTGAGTATATAACAGACTATTTATCCCGTCCCAATGCGCCCCGAAAAATCACAGGGGTCCGGGGATAATTGCGAATTACCAGGGGTCCATAGGTAATATTTATCCCGTCCGAATCGGGCTTAAGTGACTTGGCAGAGGTAGAATCAGTACAATCCATCAGAGTCCAATATGAACATCAATATGCCAGTGTTTTCAAGTGTGAATTCTATACATTCGCTGATGCTAATCCACACCGATCATTTACAGTAAATGTGTGGATTAGGAGAGTTGACATTTCAGACTGGTAATGGTTTTAACCTAAGCCTCCATCACATTCAGCTGCTGGGGTCTGTCTGTGTCTCAGACATGTATTGTGTGTGTGTGTGTGTGTGTGTGTGTGTGTGTGTGTGTGTGTGTGTGTGTGTGTGTGTGTGTGTGTGTGTGTGTGTGTGTGTGTGTGTGTGTGTGTGTGTGTGTGTGTGTGTGTGTGTGTACGTGTGTGTGCGTGTACGTGTGTGTGCGTGTGTGAATGCGTTGATTAACCAGGAGCCGCTGGGACCTAAAGATTTTTTAGACGTTCTCTGTAGACTGATGTGTAAGCTTATATACTCCAGTGGCCTGTTTGTTTGTGTGTGTGTGTGTGTGTGTCTGCGTGCGTGCGTATGTGTGTGCGAGCGTGTGTGTGCTTGTCTCATCAGGCAGCTGTTGAACGCATATCCCTTTTCATCTTTAATCTAGTGCTGTCTCTCAAGACAAACGCTCTGTGTGTGTGTGTGCGTGCGTGCATGCATGTGTGTGCGTGCGTGCATGCATGTGTGTGTGTGTGTGTGCAAGTGTGTACGTATTCGAGTGTGTGTGCATGTGTATGTGTGTTTGCATGTGTTTGTGGGCCTGGGGTCATTTAGACATTCTCTTTAGGCTGCCCTGTGTTAGGCCCAGAGCACATTCCAGGAAATCATACGCTCGCCACTCCTAATAGACATCAATTTTTACGTGCCAACAGCCTTCACTCTCACGCCTTCTGATCCTCCGAGACCCGTCAACTCCTATGGCAAAAGGAAATGGAGAGCTCTTATACAAAATGCTATAGCAGCCATTTAAATACAATTTTCATATTTTAAAAAAATCTGATTTCAATAAAGCATCAGCAAAATTGGACCTGGTTCATTGTTATCTGATATTACCATAACAAATTCAAACATTTAAACACTGATTTCGACAATACTAACAGAGAAAGACTATAGAAACATGTAACTTTTGAATGTTTTTGAAAATGGTTATATAGCGCTTTGGAAAACAGCACTTCACGTATTGAGTCACACGTAGTACACTGACTCACATTAATGAATTGTAGTGGAGAGCGGGCACATCCAAGAGAGAAACTTCAGGAGGTGCCGAATCAAAAAACAAAAATGTACAGGGAAGGATTTACCCATTACTTGTAAAATACTTAATTTAAAAAAGAAAGAAATGTTTCAATTATAGATCCTATTCATGCATCTGATCTTTCCCCCTTACCACCTTAATTGAATCATCATAATAAACACTATTACTTACAAGGCACATTGAAGCACATACTTAAGATATGCTTGAAATTGTTTGTGTAACTTGTCTCTCCTAATAGTCGTCAACATTTACATTGGACGTGTCTTCACTCTGCTGCCAGTAGAGCTAGCATTGAGGTTGGATGTCAGACATGGGTATCAAACCACCTGTTCCACCACGTTTGACTCACATTCATTAGAAGTGTTTGTGTAACTTGTCATTTCCAATAGGCATCAATATTTATGGTGTACTAAGTGTCTAAACCCACCCCTTCAGATCATGTGAGACAGTTCATCTAAATGTCACAACATGGATGTAATTAAATTTGCGATTCTGATCCAGCCTAATGTAATAACATGTTTCGTCACTCAAGTTAGTCATAACATGTTTGTCACCCAAGTTTTAAAAATTGCCTGTTTTAATAAATAATTAAGTTGAGTTAATCAAGTTAACAATTATTATTACCTTATCTTGTGCCAGTGAGTTCAGGTCATGAAAATGGTCTTGATTCAGGTATGGGTAATGGCACGTGTCTTGTTTCTCATGTGAAGGTAATAAAAATGTACCGCCGTCAGTTTAAGGTAATTAAAATGATCTGGATTCAGGTTAAGGTAATAAAAAGTGTTTGCGGTTTGAGACACCCAGGAGAAGTAAACAGGGGCACCTCAGATGATGATGGCAGCACCTGTTGCCCCTCCAGGGGAGGAGATATGTGCCCTCTAGTCTTACAGGCAACGCAACTTCAAGGGTCCTCAAGAGGGGCAAGTCTAAACCAGGTCACATTAGATCAGAGCAGGGTGAGGACAGCAGAACACTATAGGAAGTGCTTTTATAATGTGTTTGTTTATTTGTTTATTTTATTTTAATTTAATCGTTATGTGCATTTAACTGTATCTGTGTGTGAAATGCGCTACGTAGTGAAAAATTGCATTGCCTTGCCTTTTGTAGAGCCATACAGCAAAACACATGGGTTGGACTTTGATGAAGGACTGAGTGTCTGAAACGTTGTGCTATTAAAGTTTTGGGAGCAAAGAACAGCATACCTTTATAGCTCCTTTCAGTAACACAGCAAAGCAGACAGCTTAAACATGCTACTTGGTCATATGGCAATGCAAGGAATGGGTCCTTGTGAGGTCTAAACTAGGATACATTAGATTACCGCAGTGTGAGGAGAGGACTCAAGGAAGAGCCTCCATCGAAACGGAAGACAACACAACTAGAAACTAAAAACATACTAAGTAGTCTCACATCCATCCTAATGTCTCTGGTAACACTTTAGAATAATGGATGCAAAAAAGCATTATAAAGACTTAATAAATAATTAACTATTGATGAACAAAACATTAACAAACGTTTGTAAATGACTAGGAAATGTAAACAAATGCTTGTAAATTACTAGGAAATGCTATGTTAATATTTTATATTTATCAAACATTTACAAGTTGCTTGTAAATGAATAAAATACTCTGTTATAAGGTATGTAAAATCTTGCATATATCATTTGTAGATATTTTATAAAGCATTAATAAAACTTAGTTAATAATAAAAACATTTGTTAATGTTTTATTCATCATTAGTTCATTATTTACTGAGTCTTTACTAAGGAACATTATTATAAAGTGTTACCATGTCTCTCATGACAGGCAAGTCTAAATTTCACCATGTTTATATTAAGATCACCAAAGTGAGAGAGATAACGGTTTTACAGTCAGAGGTATCAGTCATGGAAAAGCTTCCAGATGAATTCAACACACATGCTAACATGCATGAATAAACATAGCTACCTAACCCATGAGTAAAACCACTCTTATGCTATACAAATAGGTCTACAGCACACTACTGAGCATATCCTGGATAACACAGCACAAACACTAAAGCACAAATCACATCACAAAGTAAGGCTACTCTACAAAGCAATCAACTCTATGTCTGTGTTTGGGTGGCTGTGTCTCTGCCTGTGCCAGTGTGGGACTCCCTGCCCTGTTTTCCTCTAATGATATCTCCTTTTTGAGTGGCCACACTTGACAGCTTGGGGCTGGCTGCTGCCGGTGCGCTTAGCTAAATTTAGCACCCACCTCATGCTCCGACTATGAGGCTAACGGATGCTAAACACCTCAGGCTGCGTGAGCAAAGCGAGAACAAGGTCAGGGGCCAGACTGAAAAGCAAGTTGTAGAAACCTGCCGGAATGTGCATGTCGAGGGACATATACAGTACAGAAAACCTGCAGATGTGTGCATATCAGGTCAGGACCACTGATAACTGGCCGAGCCCAGCGTGAAGTCATGTGAAAGACCCTCCACTCAATACATACAATGTAATGGGGCTCCAATTCTGCCCCACCCCCCACCTCCCTCACTCTGCCCTGGGCCCAGGACAACTTTCCCCTTAACCCTCCCCCTTTGGCTTCCCTGCATGTCAGAATTAATATATCAGTAGTATAGTTGAGCATTTATAGGTGGGAACATGCCTTAAACACTCTTACACTCATTAAGTTTGTTAGGCTATCAGTGCAGTATGTAAGCCATAGGGAGGTTTTCTGTATTGCATGCTTTTCCCTCACCCAAAGTGCTGACCCCATTGTTTATTTGAGGGTGTGTGTAAGTTGAGATTGAGTTGTCAGTGAATTTGGATATTCTAAAAAAAATGTGAACAATTTCTTTAATATGATACGATACAATACGGTTAGACTTAAAGGGACAGTTTGGTCAATTTCAACATGCAGTTGTATTGCTCACGCTACCCTTGACTTGTCAGTACCTGGTGATGCCACATTTTTCGGCTCAGCCCTTTCCGAGATATGGGCAATTCTAATGGGGGCAGCGTTTGTTTACATTTTTAAAAAATGAAACATAGGCCAACTCCAAATATTTCCCAAAAGGTACTGCTGTTTGCTAGTTGTCTGCTGATGTTTTATAACCTTTTGGATGTTTTTGGGAATAAATAAAAATGTTTTTTTTTAAATGTAAACAAAGAGCTGCCCCCATTACAATGACCAGGATCTCGGAAACGGCTGAAGAAGAAGAAGAAAAAATCTCAGGCACTGACAAGTCCAGGGTAGTGTGAGCATTACAACTGCATGTTGAAATTGACCAAACTGTCCCTTTAATTGTCAGTTTTCACTGAAATTCTTTTTGCGTCCCTGAGCAACACTCGCTTAAGACAGGACATACACATAACATGACATCACAAGACTTTTGCACAACTGACAAAAGACAAAACAAAACAAAACAAAACAAAAAACAGAGGACACAGCCCTATATACAGACATGCATACATACATTACATACAACCCACATAACTTGAGGATCCTACCAACATGGAGTGATAACTCTATGCAGTCTTAGTTATGACTGATTTAACAAAAGAATCGATTGATGTATGAAAGCATGTTTACGTCTGTTGCGGTTGAAGCGGGGAACTCTGAAACGCCTACTTGAGGGTAATGGCTGGTATTCTTGGTAAAGAGTGTGTGTGATGTCAGCATAGCATATCTTACATGTCCTGGGATTTTTCATTTAAGCTTCCCAAATTAGCCTTTTCTTGTCAAGCTAATGCTGGCCATTTATTTATTCATAGGTATAAGATTTAAATGCAAAGGTAAGTTGGTGTAGCAGCACACTCACAAGGTGCTTGAATGAGATAAACATTCAACAATCAACTTATGACTAGTAATGATGTACTTATAGAACATATAAACTATACCCTTTTCATAAACCCCACATGCTTTTGTTTTGCTTTCTTACACACATCAATTCCTTGCTTTTTTAATGTCATTTCCATTTCTTACCCGCTCCCTCTCAAGTCTGTGCTTCAAGCATGATCTGTGGGATGTGCAGATGCAACGCCTATCTATGATGTAGTCATTTCCTTCTGTTCCCTTCTCAGGTCCGCCGGTTCGCTTTAAGCGTGGTCTGCGGGACATAGAGGTGCGGGAACGAGATGTGGCCGTCCTGGAGTGCGAGGTTCCGGAAGAGTCCATTCCCACATGCTGGTTCCTGGAGGACCACAAACTACAGGTCTACATTACATTGCATTTCATTACATTGCAGTTAGGGCTGGGCAATATGACGATATATATCGTTATCGTGATATAAAAGTGTATATCGTGACCTTTCTCCTATATTGTTTATATCGTGATAGTAATTTTACCAATTTTATACAATTGAATATCATTTAATTACATTTCATGTTGTCACAATACACACTATAAGTTAATGTAACTGTAAAAATAAGAATAAAAAGATCCATTTTAAAGAAAGGTTGTTTTGCGACATGAAAAAATGACGAGCGAATAAGGAGAATAACTGAAAACGTATGGAATTGTGCTATATCGTGATATATATCGTTATTGTGATATAAAGTAGTCCATATCGTGATATTGTTTTTTTTCCATATCGCTCAGCCCTAATTGCAGTACACTGCAGTACATTGGGCTACTATAACAATATATTACACTACATTACAAGTACATTGCTAGTGATGTACCTTCTTTGCTGATGTAAATGCACACATCATTAATTTGTGTTATTGGTAACGGTCTGTAGGCGAACGCCAAGTACGATATGGAGCAAAAGGGGACTCGGCGCCGCCTCACCATCCACGATGTGGGCGCTGACGATGACGGAGTCTATCTGTGCGAGATGGCAGACGGCGGAAAGAGCATCGCAGAACTCACTGTTAAAGGTACACAAGCTCTCGGGTAGCCACACGTCGTTCCACCAGTGCAACACTGTAATAGTCACTTTACTAAATTTTACTACTATACCATAGTACTACACCACCATGACAGTACACAAGGCCTTTAAAAATACATTTCGACTTGGTCATTTCCATTTTGTTAACAGCTAAATTATAACAGGGGCAGTGTCTTACTGAGTTAAAGGTAAACATGTAGATGAGGTGAAAGTTTGCAGTACAGTTGCTGTGGGCCTGCAGATTAGGGTGCATCAAATGCCCCTGATTTGGCAAAATCCATTCAAAATAATTTTCATCACAGAAACACCCAATTTATTAACTGTAATTGAAATGCTTGGTAGATGTACTGCAGATGTGATTCATTATACGTTACATATTACACTTAGATGATGCTTTTATCCAAAACAACTTACAGTTATTAACAGAGTATTGGTTACAGTCCTTTGAGCAATGGGAGGTGTTAAGTCCATGGCTCTTGGCTGTCTGTCCTCTTCAGGCACCATCGTGCGTAAGATGCCCAGGAAGCTGGAGGTGATGGAGGGGGAGAACGCTGCCTTCTGCGTGGAGGTGAACCAGGACGACATGGAGGTCTTCTGGTACAAAGACGGCCACCAGCTGCGGGAAAGCCACCAGACCATCATCAAGTCCTTCGGCAAGACCCACATCCTGGTGTTCGTCAACACTTCTTACCACGACGCGGGGACCATCACGTTTGTGGCGGGACGGTCTAAAAACTGTGCTCGCCTCAAAGTCAAAGGTTCGTTTTTTTGTAACTACATTTCATCTTTTCAGCTTTTGATTAAGTTGCTTACTTTTTACAATACTCAAAAGCAGGCACAGAGTAAAATAAAATGGAATATTCCTCAGGAGACATGAACCTTTGTTATGGACTATTGTCCACCACCCTTTGAGAGCAGGATGTACTATGTGTGCGTGTGTAGTGTGTGTGTGTGTGTGTGTGTGTGTGTGTGTGTGTGTGTGTGTGTGTGTGTGTGTGTGTGTGTGTGTGTGTGTGTGTGTGTGTGTGTGTGTGTGTGTGTGTGTGTGTGGGCCTGCCTGCGTGCATGTGAAGAACATAATCTGTCTCTTTTTCCCCTCAGCTGCCCGCCATTGCCCTCCTCCGTGCCCGGTTGGCATTAAGATGGAAACCCACATGGCCAACGGGGCCCTGCTGTCCTGGGAGCCGGCGCCCCACATGCAGACGGGCACCAAGACGGTGTACGTGCTGGAGAGACAGGAAGTGGGCTCCCAGGAGTGGAGGAAGTGCCTCAGCACGGAGACGGCCACCTCCGTGGAGGTCCTGGGAGACAGCGTGCCCTGCGAGGGAGACTACAGGTTCAGGGTGTGCTGTGTCAACAAGTATGGACGCAGTGGACACGTGGAGTTCCCCAAAGTGCTCAGACTCAGTAAGTGTGTGAGAGAGTGTGTGCGTGTGTTTGTGTGTGTGTGTGTGTGTGTGTGTGTGTGTGTGTGTGTGTGTGTGTGTGTGTGTGTGTGTGTGTGTGTGTGTGTGTGTGTGTGTGTGTGTGTGTGTGTGTGTGTGTGTGTATGTATGTGTGTGTGTGTGTGTGCAGATTTATGGGACTTGGGGTTGTGTTGCTAGTAAACAGGTTACACAGACCACTGGCTTTGATGTGTCTCTTTTCCAGTTCCAGAGCCAGATTTTTGGCGTAAACACGTAACCACGTTGAAGTGGCACCGGCACGGTTGCCTGTTGCCATGATCAGGCTATTAGGAAGACCCCTGGGGAACTGAGGACCTTTTAGCTACAGTCCCCATGATCATTCACTAATGCATCTTTCAATGAACATTCTTTGGGGACCAACCAAATGTTTGGAATTGCCCTCTAGCTACAGCGCTGCTAATTCACTAATTCACCCTTCAATGAACATTCCTTGGGGGCCATGTAATGACTCCATGCTTCGTGGTACCAGAGTGATTCAGAGTCCTGATTTAAAACAGTGATGTCACAGAGTGTTCTAGAATATGGAGCAGTGAGAGTAAAATCACAAGTTATGAATAAACACACTCACAATGTGGATCTTGTCTTTCACATTTACTGTAAAGATCTCCTACGAGATCTCCTGATCTGCCTTTGAGCCCACTTCATTTTTAATTCTCAGATGTATTGCACTCAAATAGCCATAACTAATTGCGGAGACCAAGTTACTGATTTGCAAGTTACAAGTAAGTCTCAAGTCCTTCCAATCAAATCCGAGTCTAGTCACAAGTTAAGACACATTTGACCAAGTCAAGTCCAAGTCCAAGTTGTACCAAAGCCAAGTCTAGTTCAAGTCATTATGTATTTCACACACAATCTTGACAACTTCTTTTGATCATATATTCAATACCTCTCCACAGTGCATGTCCCCCTTTGTCCCCTTTGTCACTTTATTAACAAAAAAAAGTAGGCCTACTAGTACTGGTTAAAGGCAAATATTTTAATTTTCTTTTTTCGTCTAATAATCCGTTGTAGTGGTAATACAGTGGTGGTAACCAGCAGTCATATTGGTTATAGTTCTATTATATGCATTGCTTTCTATTCTGTTCTATTAAATTAAGACAGACAGCTTCTCTTTGGTTATCTCCCACCTTCTTCCCCAATTTTCAGTACAAAAATGAAGATCCCTGTCAAACCCATAACTGTAACAGACATGATGAGGCAGTGTATGCTATTCTATTCTGTTCTACTCTACTATATTCTAATCTATTCCCAAATGAAATGACGATACCACTCGTTAATTCCCCTGCAGTTCCCGGTCCAAAGATCAAGACCCCTCTGCAGCCGGTGACCGTATCGGACGGTGACGAAGCGGTGTTCTCCATCGAGCTGTCGGCCACCATGGTGGGCACCTGGTTCCTGAACAGCACCCAGCTGCAGGACGGACCGGGCTTCATCATCCGCCAGAACCAGCACCAGCACCAGCTGCACATGCTGGCGGTCCGGGAGCTGTACAGCGGCGCCGAGATCACCTTCATCGCCAGCGGAGTGCGGGACTCCACACACCTGCACGTCAACCGTACGTATCCACCATATTATCCAACGTTACAAGGGTCGGCATTATTACTGTTTGGGTAGGAGCCGCTAGTGCTAAATCATTCAGAATGGCTGTGGGCAACCTAGTCAGAACTAGCAGACCGGAAATCCTGTGGTTGCACGATAAACTTTTAAATGGGCGGTGTTATTGGGTCGGGTAATATAGTGAATAGATTATAGTTAATCTGCACAACTGCACATCAGCCTTATATAGATTATTTATGTATCATACCTGCATGTCCATCGTACTCATAACCTTTCTATAGGTCTGTCGGTAAGACTTTACTTTACGGATCGCTAATAAGGTGGTAATTTCGTGTTAATTTCATAGTTATTTCATAGTTATTTCAGGATAATAACTGTTTGTTTTAGTAACAACAGCAAAATAACCATACAGTTTCCAGTGCATTGTGTGTGTGTGTGTGTGTGTGTGTGTGTGTGTGTGTGTGTGTGTGTGTGTGTGTGTGTGTGTGTGTGTGTGTGTGTGTGTGTGTGTGTGTGTGTGTGTGTGTGTGTGTGTGTGTGTGTGTGTCAACAAAGTGTCACCGTGCTGCGAGTCATCAGGGTGTCACCACAATGTACTGGAAACTGTATGGTTATTTTGCTGTTGTTACTAAAAACAAACAGTTATTACCCTGAAATAACTATGAAATAACTATGAAATTAACAGGAAATTACCACCTTATTAGCGATCCGTTAAGTAAAGTGTAACCGGTCTGTCTATATATCTACAGAGGATGAGGATCTACTCACCTGAAAAATAACTGTATGCATAGTCTATGATCACACTCTATCTCTGGGACTTACAAAATATGCACGTCAACTGTACGTAGACTATACTTAATCTACACACAAAACAGCATTTTTTTTAATAAAAAAAATAAAAACTGGAGAGCATCTCACTTAAGCCCACAAGTCATTTCTCAACTAATGTTATTTTCTGACCTGGTATGTTTCAGAGACAGTTGAAAGGTGATTTACGTAAAATAATCTTTGGTGTCCCTGCAGCTCGTGAGGTGAAGTTCACCCCCCTGCCTGAGCAGGACACGGCCAAGAAGGTAGAGGTAGGAGACGCCATAGTGCTGTACTGTGAGGTGTCCCACCCCTCCGCCATCGTCCAATGGATGAAGAACGGGGTGGAGCTGCAGGTGACGGATGGCCTGACTGTCCAATCAGAGGGCAACATGAGGAGGATCGTCATCCAGGAGGCGGACTGGGCCCATGCAGGGGAGTACAGCTGCAACGTCAAGGGGGATGCCATCAAGTTCAACGTGGAGGTGGAAGGTGAGATATGAGGGAGGGAGGGAGAGAGAGAGAGAGAGAGAGAGAGAGAGAGAGAGAGAGAGAGAGAGAGAGAGAGAGAGAGAGAGAGAGAGAGAGAGAGAGAGAGAGAGAGAGAGAGAGAGAGAGAGAGAGGCTGTAGAGAGAGAGACTGTAGCGAAGAGGAGTAGAGTTGGCCAGCTGGGACTCGAACCCAGACCTTCTGGAGTAGTAAACCGGGGCTCTGACTGCCACACCAAAGAGCCAGGTTCGTTGGCATGTCAGTCAGAACACACCCACAACCCTAGTGATGGTCACTCCATCACAGAGACACAGAGAGAGAGAGAGAGAGAGAGAGAGAGAGAGAGAGAGAGAGAGAGAGAGAGAGAGACAGAGAGAGAGAGAGAGAGAGAGGCAAAGAGAGAGAGAGTGAGATCATTTCTGCGTCCACAATTGTCCACACTTACTGTATTTTTGAAGTTTCTGTCCCAAACATTCCTCTTGAATATGACACATTAGACATTAGTAATTTTATTCTGTCTCTGTAATAAATATACTGCTGGGCCACCAGTCATCTGACACAGACTGACACATACAATAACTAACGTCCTCTAGGTGGGAGGGCCACGTTCTCACCCATGCCAGAGGTGAAGGGTTGTTAGTAATGTACTTTTTATGTCCCTGCATGCAGTAATTTGTTGCATTAGCTGCGCTTACATGGGCACTTTTATTCAAACCGATGAAATGATTTACCAGTTTAAATCGGTTTAAACAAACTGTGTACATGGGCAGTTTTCTCATTGAATCGGTTCTAAACCGCCTAATATAATCGGTTTAAATATTTAAAGCGTTAATATTTAAGGAGATTATTTCACTGTTTTCAGGAAACATTTTTAATCTGTTTGTGCATATTATCCGATAAAAACTGCCCATGTGCATGCTGCTACTGTTTGGACATGCTACAGTGTAGCAGCTTATAAAAGTGTTTGACACAGACTGTCCTCTGCTGCACACACTATTACTAACAACCCTCTAGCTGGGAGAGCCACGTTTTCGCCCGTGCCCGAGGACTTGAAGAGCAGGAGCGCGGAGGAGGGAGAGGAGGTGGTGCTGCACTGTAACGTGTCCGACCCCAACGCGGATGTCACCTGGCTGAAGGACGGCAAGCCTGTGGAGGGGGTGGAGCTACAGGCCGAGGGCAGGCGGCGCACCTTGGTCATCAAGGCGGCCAGTCACCTGCACGCCGGGACGTACACCTGTCAGTCCAATGACGATGTCAGTGTGTTTCAGGTGGACGTCACAGGTGACGTGAAAGGACGAGAGTTTGTTACCTTCGAATTTTTGTTTTTGTTTATGTTTCCTATTGTGGCTTTTATAGGTGCACTGTGTAATATTTTTTGTAGTTTATTTCCAGAATTCATGCTGCTTATTCACAAATATTACCTTTTTCACAAATAGTTACCAACCACCATTACATTCTAAGTATTCATAATGACTAGGAAATTGAAATGTTCATACATGAAAAGATAAATCTTCTCCATTTCCACCTTGTTGATTTTT
Source organism: Engraulis encrasicolus (assembly GCF_034702125.1). Taxonomy (NCBI): domain Eukaryota; kingdom Metazoa; phylum Chordata; class Actinopteri; order Clupeiformes; family Engraulidae; genus Engraulis; species Engraulis encrasicolus. Next base: position 5,284,662 of record NC_085868.1, read on the forward strand.
CTGAAATATATATGTTTAGCTGCGAAACATACTGTGCTTTGGTCATACTAGTACATTTTTAGCTTTTCACTTATATTAGTAAATGTAATGAAAATATCAAATTTGGCCAGCAGCAGCACAGTTTCATTGAGTAGCATAGTTGCAATACCTACTCTGGCCACAATCCTACACAGTGCACCTTTAATTACAGTAAACCCTCTGACTGCACTGCACAGTACAATATGTCTTGTCAATTCAACATTTTAGAGAGTACACTGATGGAGGACCAAATAATCTTCAGAAGATCATACATTGAATCTCAAAGTGTTGAATTTATACTGCCTGTTTTACTTTGTGGCTGGTGAGAGAATTGTGGGCTTTGAATGATGCTAGCTGGGGTGGTGGAAGAGATGGATGATAAAGTTGTGCGCCGATTTACATCTAATATTTAACTAATCTAACATCCTCTTTCCCCTAAATAATTACGTCTTCACTTCAACAGCACATCTTGATCATTCATGTCTAATATGCGATTTTTCAAATGAGCATGCTTGTATGTGAACCGCTGTGTTTGACCGGCTGACATTATTGAGGAGGTATTCAGACGTTCAATACTTTATTACATACTTTCATTCATATGCTTAAGATCACATATTATCCAGAAACAAATTCTGCATATGTTAAAGCTAATATACCAAGAAGGGTGTTTTCCTCATTCTGCTGTTGGTCAATGCTATTTAAAACTGTGCCGTTGAAAAACAACTTAGGGCCTCCGCACATCGGCTCCGACAAAGTGCGGAGGACTGCTCTGCCAAAGTTCGATTCCATTGTTTTCAATACAACCCCACACATTGACTCCGATGTCGATGTGTATTTCGGCTTGCGATTAGGGACCAGTTCTATTTTGTCGGATCCACCCTGATTATTCATGTTCTGCTGTGGTGAAATTGTGTGCGGGGTAGCTGAAATTGTCGGAAGCAAAAGTGCTCCGCAGTGCTGTCAGAACTGATGTACGGAGGGCCTTAAACACACGCATGTCTGCATCTATTTCAAAACAATTTCCGATATTTAATTTAATTTCCAATAATTCATCTATTCATCAGTCATTTCACAAATTCAATGCAAAGTATGATCCAGTAACGAAGGGTGTGTTTTTGTTTCCTGGTGAACCAGTAGCCTACTGGTACACTGCCCTTTCACGCCTCTCCGCAGGCGGGGTTTAGTCAAAAGATGCTTGCACGCGGTTGGAGCAACCTCATATGAATGACATGACACTTCGACCACTCACGTTGAAGCTTTGTGACGTAGGACGTGTCGTCACGTAAGCGCCGCCAGGTCGGGAACCAAAACAGAACAACGTCCTTTAGAAAATCAACTTAAGGTATTTTGGATAACACCGCTGAAATTGCTGCTTCCATCCCGACGCATGATAACTCCTCGCACGCCGCCATTACTGTTGTGATTCAGGGAGGGGGCGGGCACAGCCGAACTACCCTGGGGGAGGGTGTTGCGTTCGATAAACGTCATACCCACTGAAATCCCTCCCTACGATCCTGATTCGTCGTGCTGCCCCGGTTATTTCGAAAACGGAGGAGGAGAGCGAATCACAGGTGTACCAGAAGGATTGTGTAGCCCAGCCCCCTGGGCGTCAACACATAGCTTCTGGTTCACCAGGAAAGTGTTTTTGGTGTAACCAGGAATAATTGTTGTGACTTGTGTTTCAGGGTAAACCATCATTCCCCTCTCCAGACTAATGTTATTTTTCCTTTCTTTGACAATCCAGTGACTTACAAATGACAGAAAACCCACCATTAATAATTGCACATCTCACAGAAAACCACACCCTTAATCACTGTACACTAGTACAGTAATAACACATCTTACATGCTCATTGCACAACATCAATTTGCTCACAGGGCACCTGGGAATTAGCTGAATTCCAAGTCTCCTTAATGGCTACCTTAAACCCTGTGCACTGTCACTCTATATGACTGACTAACGTACACCCTTAAACCCCTATGCATTCCAACTGTGTAACTTTGTTTTGGCCGATTTCTCTGCAGCTTTGTTTCTCTATGTATGTTTTGTTCTGCAGCCGACAGCAGCATGTAGGGGTGTACCCTTTTAGAATTAGTACTGCAAAGTATTGCTTTTATCCAATCACCTCCTCTCCCGCTCCTCTTACATTTCTATTCTACTGTGTATAGAGGTTGGGGTTGCCACCTCCCCATGCTCACACACACTCCAGCCATCTTGCTGTGTGTAACTGTGTTTTTGGGGTAACCCCCCTGCAGGTCCCCCTGTGTCCTTCAAGCAGCTGTCAGAGGATGACCTCCAGAAGTCCTCCATGGAACTGGACCCTGTGGTGCTCTACTGCGAGGTGTCCCGGCCCGACGCCCTCGCCCACTGGACAAAGGATGGTGTGGAGGTGGAGGACAGTGACAACATCAAGATCCAATCAGAGGGCGAGATGAGGAGGCTCATCATACGCTCCGCGGCGATGTCGGACGCTGGCACATACACGTGTCATGCTGGGGACAACAGCATGTCATTTACAGTTGATATCAAAGGTAGGGCTGGATGGATTCAAAATTACAGAAAACACACAAATCAATTATTTACCTAAAGGTGGTTGTGTAGGTTAATATTTAAAATATTTTCACCACTTTGTTTTGAGTTTAAACTACTCTGCATCGTATTTGAATCTTCGTTTAGAATGGAGTTTGTTTACGGCCAATTTACCAATGCTTGGAACGCTCAATCAGCCGAACACAATCAAGAACCAGATTGCACAGTGTTGTTGTGTTTTATCCAGAGCCCCCAGTGATGATCGTGGACCCCAAGGATGATGTGGCGATGGACAGGCACCTGGGTGAAGAGATTGTGCTGAACTGCGAGCTGTCTCGTTCCAGCGGGGGGGCCCAGTGGTTCAAGGACGGCCTGGAGGTGACTTATCACATTACATTGCATCACATTACATTACAATTAGCTGATGCTTTTATCCAAAGTTAAAGTTACAGTTATCGAGGTACAGGGTACTGTTTACAGTCCCTGGAGCAATGTGGGGTTAGGTGCCTTCCTCAAGGGCACTTTAGCCGTGGATGGAGGTGTAGGGAGAGGTAAGGGAGGGATTCGAACCTGCAATTCTCTGACATAACCCTCTGAGGTCCGAGTGCCCTTCAGAGGGCAATTGGTCTCCAAAAACAAATCTGTAACTCTGTGAGTTTTTGTCATTGAAACATATAAGTCACACCATTAGAAACCTCAGACCTTCCAGGTTCCAAATATATATATATATATATGAAATGAAAATACTTGAAAATGTCAGGGTGGTGCAAGCAGCCTAAAAGCCTCTGAAAAGCCTTAGACCTCAGAGGGTTAAGACAATCTCCCTAACCATAAGGCCACGGCTGCCCATTTACTCATGTTCTCTCAATATCTTAGTTAGCCATGTGTATGTCATTGGCTAATTTGTATTATAGCCTTTAAATAGTTTTCATGTTCATGTTTACTTTCATTTGCACGGTTTCACCCATTCCAATTTGAAATGTTATCCATTTTTGATATAGCATTTTTATCTTCTGTTTATTAGTTTATAAATTGAACATTTGTTTAGGATTACCTTGTCTTTTATCCATAATTGTTGTATTACTATAATATTTCTGTTACCAAGTGTTCTGAGACCATGGATTTAATAAAGAAACTCTAATAAATCGGACTTGAATTGAATTGCATCAAATTGAATTGAAGGTGCTGGAGACGGATGAGAATGTGATCATGACATCAGAGGGACCCTACAGGAGGCTGACCATCAAGAATGCCACCGCGGAAGACTCCGGGGAGTATGTCTGTGACACAGGCGGAGATTCAGTCTTCTTCCAGCTCAATGTAGCAGGTGTGTGTGTGTGTGTGTGTGTGTGTCTGTGTGTCTGTGTGTGTGTCTGTGTGTGTGTGTGTGTGTGTGTGTGTGTGTGTGTGTGTGTGTGTGTGTGTGTGTGTGTGTGTGTGTGTGTGTGTGTGTGTGTGTGTCTGTGTCTGTGTCTGTGTCTGTGTCTGTGTCTGTGTGTGTGGAGTGAGTGAAATGCCACAAAAGTGTCATGGTGGCATCAAGAGGAATCTATAGAATCTTACTATCTCTATCTCAGTTGTATTATGTTCCGGTGTGATAAGGTGAAGACGTGTGCGCATAGCGTATTTACTAACCCACCTAAAGATGCATTACTGTACGGGCCTACCTGGCCCAGCCCCAAGGGCCAAAGAACCAAGGGGGCCCTGAAGCCTGAGCCATTGGGAACCTTGCCATTCCACGGAGAGGGGGGCCTTTCTTGTTGTCTGGCCCAGCTGTCCCTCTGAGCCGCCAGTGTGTATGGAATCCATCCCATTAGCTGGAACTGGAGATTGTGATGATGTACTAACTTACACGTCTCCTCTCCTCTGCACAGCTCCCCGTGCATATCATCTCTCCGAGATGGTGTGTGTGTGTATGTGTGTGTGTGTGTGTGTGTGTGTGTGTGTGTGTGTGTGTGTGTGTGTGTGTGTGTGTGTGTGTGTGTGTGTGTGTGTGTGTGTGTGTGTGTGTGTGTGTGTATTGACACACTTCCCTCCCCAGTGTACACGTCTCTAATGTCCCAACATGATCCCAAAGTAGATAGAGAGAGTGTGTGTGTGCATTAGCCTCTCTAAAACCTCCGTTGTGTATCGAGTCCCTGAATGAACCCCAAGTAGACTGTGATGTGCATGCGCGAGTGTGTGTGTGCATGCGTGCGTGCTTGCGTACGTCTGTGTGTGTCTGTGCGCTTGTGTATTAACTCCACATGTGTGTGTGTGTGTTCCACAGAGCCCCCGGTGCGTATCGTCTCCCCGCGCGAGGACGAGGTGGAGTGTGTGTGGCAGGCGGGCGAGGAGGTGGAGCTGGTGTGTGAGCTCAGCCGAGCGGACGGCCAGGTCATGTGGTTCCGAGACGGCCTGGAGGTGGATGAGGCCGACGGGCTCACCCTGGTCGCCGACGGCGCCCACAGGAAGTTGATCATCCCCGCTTCCTGCTCGGAGGACACGGGGGAGTACATATGCGAGACGTCCGACGACCAGGTCACCTTCATGCTGATCGTAGAGGGTACGAAGATTTGTATAGGAGTCAAAGACGGCGCAACATGACATTACATTACATTACACTTAAAAGACACTTTTATCCAAAGCGACTTACAGTTATGTGCAGGGTATGGGTGTCAGTCCCTGGAGCAGTGTAGGATGAGGTGCTTTGCTCAAAGGCACCTCAGCCATGGACTGAAGTAGGGAGAGGAAGGGTGGGATTTGAACTTGCAATTCTCAGATCTAAAGCCCATCTCCTTAACCACGAGGCCAAGGCTGCCCCAACGACGTCTAATGCCCATCAATTAATTAGTAATTGGTGGTTGATATGCTGCTGCTATGAATATGCTTCTTAGATAGTTCACTAAAAACAAACAAACAAACAAAAAATCCATACAACAGTGGCACTGGTCATTGTGCCGCCCTGACGTGTGCTACTGCTGAAACATCACTGACCCGCATACAGACTGTAGATTTGCATGAACTACTCCAGGGGTTTCCCAGACTTAACCATAACAAGGCCCTCTACACAGCAGTAGATTGCAACCAAGGACCCTCCTACATGGGATCGTGCCTTACTATTTTTTCCTGCACACCTTCATTCACAACCATAGTCTAGGGCTAAGGAGTCAGTGGCCACCTGGATATATAAAACATTACAGATTATGATAATAAGGTTCAGAGATGCAACAGATTATTATGATGCTATTCTTATTTAATGGGAATATTATTTATCGTTTTGGTTTTTGTGGTGTGGTTTTTGTGGTATGCATTAGGTATTCCATTTATTCATTCATTTTTTTGTTCTGCTATACTTTTGATTCCAACTTGTTATCTGTTTTTTAGTTTCATCTTTTCATCTTGTTCCTCCTTCCCCAAATTACTATTGCCATTGCTATTTATGTAGTATTGTAAACATTCTTGTCCCAGAGCCCCAAGTCCAGCTGGTCGTGCCCCCCACAATGAAGACTTCTTTGGAGCCGGTGTCTGGCGAGCCCCTGGTCCTGGAGTGCGAGGTCTCCCGTGACAACGCGGAGGTGCGCTGGCTAAAGGACGGGGTGGAGGTGGAGCTCGATGACAATGTCACTGTGACAACTGATGGCCTGGTCCGCAGGCTCACCATCCACTCGCCCTCTAAGGCCCACTCGGGGAAGTACACCTGCAACACCAAGGACGCCGCCATAGACTTCACTGTCAATGTCAAAGGTCAGATTTCCAATGAGTCTTTGCATTCTGTGAAGATCTGTGTCATATGTCCCACAGTACATCTTAGTCAAAATAATTCAGTTGTAGGCAACGAGATGTAGGCTTGAAGACGTTCCATCTGTTCTCTCATGCTTCCACAACTTTAATGGATCTATTAAGTTCATTATGTCTTTTTTATTAAACCACGTCTTTAGTTTTCTTTTGTTTCAGACATGTAAAAGTTTGCCTGACATGTTTCGATGGTGTAACGAATTAGTTTTCAATATGCCTTTGGAATTCATGTGTTGTGATGAGGCCATGAACCTTGGTTTGGATCCTCAAAATCTATTTGTGTTTTTAGTACTGTTTTAAAGCTCGATTCCATATCCCCTAACCTAACCCTCAATCAGTCAGTCAGTCAAATAACCAATCAATCAATCAATCATTCAATCAATCAATCAATCAATCAATCAATCAATATCAATGTGTACTTACACAGCAAAAAAATGTGGTGTCAATATTTCAGAGTAAACCTGTATAAATCCAGACACTGGTATTTTTACAGCATACTATATAAACATGCTGTTGTTGTTGTTGTTGTGTGTTTCCAGAGCCGCCAGTGTTGATCCTGCGTAAGTCAGAGATAGAGACAGATCGCCAGTGTGAGGTGGGAGAGGACGTGGAGCTGGAGTGTGAGCTCTCCAGAGCCGAAGGGAAGGCCTGCTGGTACAAGGACGGAGAACGCCTGGAGCAGAACGAACGCTTCTGCATCGAGGAAGAAGGGACCTTTAGAACCCTCATCATCCTCAACGCAGACCAGGAGGACGCCGGCGAGTACTTCCTGGATGCCTTGGACGATACCATCACCTTCAATGTCAAAGTGCAAGGTAAGAAGACACTACTCGTATGTATTACACATCAATCTTATGCTTATGCTTTAACCCTAAATTCGTCCTTCATACTCACTTTACCCTGAACTGTCAGTCAACTGATGATTTTTAATTTAGTTTAGTTTAGTTGTGGTTTATTTTATATGGACAAATACATATCAAGTAGACCGGTGGTTCTTAATATTCTTGATTGAGACATTAATCAATACCTTAATGACTTTAAATGGTAACCAAAACATGTTTTCATTTGCAATCTCTGGTGCACTCCCCGGTGGTGCCCGCACCCAAGGTTCAGAACCACTGATGTAGACTGTACAAGAGCCCATAGTTTGGGTCACCAACCATAGCCCATTGTCCCCTTATCCGCCCAGAGCCCCCTGTCACCATCGTGGGTAACTCTGACGAGCTGGAGCACCAGGACATGGCGCTGGGCGATCAGCTGATCCTAGCCATCGAGGTGTCGCGACCCAACGCCCCCGTGGATTGGTACTGCAACGACCGGAAGCTCGTGGAGGACGAGCGCACGCATATCGAGTGCTACGGAACACTCCGGAAGCTCATCATCAACGACATGAGCCCCAGCGACTCAGGGAAATACATGTGTGACGCGGGCACGGATAAGATGGTGACCACTGTCAAAGTACAAGGTGAGTGTGTTATAATATTCCTCTTCATTGGTTGAAGCCAAATTTCTTATGTGTAATAGTGTAGTTTTTCTGTTGTCAGTTGTCCACATTGTGAATATTTAGTATTTAACAAGACAGTACTCTGAAACACTCAGATGCCTGCCGTCTTAAAGGGACACTGTGCCGGAAATGGTCAAAAAGGTACTGCAACTATGCTGCTCATTGAAACTGGGCTGCCTATTGCCAAATTTGATCTTTACATGGAAGTTTACTAAGTAATAAACAAATATTTTCTAGTATGGTCCAAGTAGAGTCATTTTTGCAGCTAAAAATGGCTATTTCTGGAAATTCAAAATGGAGGACCATGGAGAAGATCCCCCTTTTCATGTAAGAAAAGTGCAATTTTTTCAGTCATAATGAATACTTAGAATTTTATGGTGGTGGTAAGTATTCATGAAAAAGGTAACATTAGTGAATGGGTAGCATGAATTCTGGAAATAAACAACTGAAAATCTCACACAGTGTCCCTTTAAGTCTACAAGTCCACATTCCATACAACATGAAGCCATGAGTGTTTTCCGTCCAGATTTGCTTACTATTCATCATCTATGGTGGCACAAAATGCACACCGTCCTGCCAGAATTAAGATGAAGTAGAAGGTGAAAGGACGGGCCTACTAGTACTATACAACTATGACAGTCTATGAGTCTTTAGTAATACTGTATATTATGACTTGATCATGTAAGTGCAAATTTATAACAGGGGCCATGGCCTAGCACACTAATTTATCCTGTGTTAATGTGTGTGTGTGTGTGTGGGTGTGTGCATGTGTGTGTGTGTGCACTTGTATGCGAGTGGATGCATGTGTATCATCCTGTGTGTATTTCTTCTCCACTGTTTCCCTTCCCCAGAGCCCCCAGTGACCATCGTGAATAAGCAGGCGGTGAACAAGGTGACGGGTTACGAGGCCGAGTCGGTGACTTTCGAGGTCTACATCTCCCGCGAGAAGCCTGTGGTCAGGTGGATGAAGGACTGGACCCCCGTCAATAACGAGCGCTTCCGCATGGGCTACGAGGGCACGCGCCACTACCTGGTCATAGACCCCCTGCGCAGGTCAGACAGCGGCGAGTACACCTGTGACGTGGGCAACGACGAGATGCAGTTCAGCCTGCTCGTCAAAGGTGAGACAACTCTCCGGAATGGCTGTCGACTTTGCCTGTCTGTTTGTCTGCCTATCTGTCTGCCTTTCTGTCTGTATGTCTGTCTATGTCTGCCTGTCATCCTACTCTAAAAAGTAAGAGGAGTGAAAATGTTGCAGAATGAAATTTGCCTCTCTGTCTGTCTATGTCTGCCTGTCTATCTGTCTCTGTCCTTCTCTCCGTGTAGGTTAGAGATGATAGATTTCTAAAAAGAAAAGAGAGAAGTTTTTTTTCCCCTCTTTTTACACAGAGATGCGTATTAAATTCCTGCGGCCAATGACAAACTCGGTGGGGTACCAGGATGGCATGGTGACCCTCAGCTGCCAGGTGTGTAAACCCATTTTTGTACATTCGCAACTCCTCAAATACACTGTGAAAATTAGAATGTTACTCAAAGAGGTCCCTTTCCTTCAAGGTCCCTTCCTCCAAGATCCTGAAAGTTCTTAGAAGAACTACAATGTTATCTAAGGATCAAAGGTTTCCTCAAATAACTTTTAGGGTTTTTTTTGCATGCCACTATGGTGGAACCCCTAAATGTTCTCTGAAGAGCCCTTTAGACAATCTCAGGGTTCTTCCAATCACTACAGTATTGGTTCATCAGAGAACCTGTAGGGTCTTCCTCACAATGGCACAGTATATGGCACTGTATGGCACTGTATGTCATAGTACACAGTAGAAAACACTAAAATATTTCGACATGGTGATGATGAGGTGCCCGTTGAGTATAATATGCCCAAAGCAGATGTCTTGTACATTGATGTACTCATTGCTAAGTGTAGAAGACCAAGGCAGATGTGCAGTACATAGCTTAGGTGTGCAAACCCAACGTGACATGCATTATATAAAGTAGAGTTATGGACGTAATTAGAACACCAGTAGTATGCAGCTGTGTAATATCATACTACTAGTGTTGTAATTACATTTGTTACAAGGTAAGGTAAGGTAACTTTATTTGTACCCGAAGGTAGATTTGGTTGCAGGCAAAAGTAGCAAAAGCTTACACAGACAACACAGTACTGACACACAAAAAACTTACACCAACAGCCCAGTACTACTTTATAGATGTCTGTTTATATACAGTATATATCTCTTCATATACTGTAATAGGTGTGTTCATACTCTCTAGGTGTGTAAGCCCAAGGCGGACGTGATGTGGGTGAAGGACGGTCTGGAGGTGGTGCCCAGCCGCCGCTTCTCCATCCGGGCCAACGACACTGAGCGCTCCCTCACCATCCACCGCCTCACCCGCGAGGACGCCGGGGAGTACCGCTGCGAATCCAGGGACGACTTCACTACCGCATACCTCAGAGTGGAGAGTAAGTGTGTGGGTGTGGGTGTGGGTGGGTGTGGGTGTGTGTGGATGGGGAAACGGATGTGTGAGTTCGTGCATGCGTGCGTGTGTGAACAGGGAGACTACCGGTCCAAATCCAGAGAGGTCTTCACTACCATGTACTTTCAAGTGGATTGGTGTGTGTGTGAGTGTGTGTGGATGGTTTCACAAATCCAGTCCTGGAGCGAGAAGATGGCCACCTTCAAGTGTGTGGTGTTACCTGAGAACAGACAGAAACACTCACACATATTAAATCACATCTCTCTTGTGCTCCACAGTGCCTCGTGTGGTCGAGTTCCTGACGGAGCTCCACAACACCACGGTGTTGGAGGGAGAGGACGCCACCTTCAAGTGTGTGGTGTCGCCGGAGGACGTGGAGGTGGTGTGGCTGATGGACAACGAGCCCATCCCCCAGGACGACCGCTTCGTCACCTCGCACAACGGCCTCTGTCACACGCTGCTCATTCGCAAGTGCCAGATGCTGGACGCCTCGCGCATTACCGCCGAGGCCGAGGGGGTCACCTCGAAAGCCACTCTCAAAATACAAGGTAATGCGACACACAAGCACGCAAGCACGCATGCACGCACGCACACCTGATAGTGCTTCTCAACAAACTTTGAGTCAAGATGAATTCTTTGTTGGTCCTACTCAATGTTGATATAACACTGAAATGACACTGTGTTGCTTATACGCACTTTTATGTACAAACCCCAACTCCGGTGAAGTTTGGACGTTTGGTAAACAGTGAATAAAATCAAAATGCTATCATTTTCAAAACATTCAATCTATTCATTAGATGGAGAATAGTGAAAAGACAACATATTAAGTGTTAAAACCGAGAAAAAATATTGTTTTGGGGGACATATGTACTCATTTCTAATTTGATAAATGCAACACGTCTCAAATACTGTAAGTTGGGACAGGGATCAGTGAAATTTAGTAAACATCCAAATAAGATAAGACAACAAAGAAGAACATTTCAAAATGAATTGTACTGATGGACAATATAGGTGTCCAGGTATAAGATCATCACAGAGAGGCTGAGTCACTCAGAATTAAAGATGCAAAGGTAATAATTACCATAGTTATTACATACATTTTTTAATTTCTTTTGATTTACCACGATTGAGTGTATATAAGACATATTTTTGTTATTAAAATCATTGTATAGGTTCATGACATCATGAAATATATATTGGCTGTATAGTAGTCTCACTCTAGCACTCTAGAGCTATTGAAAATTGACCATATTAAGAATGCTTAATGCGTGCAAATGATACCGGGGTGTAACATTCTCCTAAGCACCTGAGCTCACTTGAAATAGACTCAGAAGACATGGGAAACTGTCCTTTACTTACAAAAGTCAGCAGAAGTTGTAGAAGTCCATTCTTTTTGACAATAATAGAGCATTGCACATCCTGTGCTACAGTGAAAATGGACCATCCAACTTGTGTTAGTGCTAACTTCAAAAGTCAGCCTCCATGATGGCATGCGGGTGCAGTAGTGCATTGGTTAAGATGTTCTCACTCATCTGTAGAGTTAAATACAGTGCTGAATGGTATAAATGGGTTTTAAACAGCATGGAAAGCCACTCATGCATTATATTTTGAAGGGAGATCTTCGATTACTGCCACATAGTAAGGTCAAATTGCATTCTCTACTATGTTTTAACAGTTTGGCTCCAGGTGATAAAATGGTGGGCTTTTGGTCAAGACCTGTCACACTGTAAGCACTACAGAAAGGAAAACATTGCAAAACATGACAAGGAATACACCCACCATATAAGCTGGTGAAATCATTATATAAAATCATCTTATCGGTTAATGTTTTTAACTGTTAAGTGTTGTCTTTTGTTTTGTTTTTAGTCTTCCTCGATATTTGCAGCCTTTCATTGTCCCCGTCCCAACTCTTTTGAGACGTGTTGCATTTATCAAATTAGAAATGAGTACATATGTCCCCCAAAACATTTTTTTTCTCAGTTTTAACACTTAATATGTTGTCTTTTCACTATTCTACATCTAATGAATAGATTGAATGTTTTAAAAATCATAGCATTTTGATTTTATTCATTGTTTACCAAACGTCCCAACTTCACTGGAGTTGGGGTTTGTATGAAGTGTGTCAGTGTATAAAAGTGTACGTTTAAGACATAATTGTATGAATGCTGTACTGAATGCTTTATAATCGCTGTATAATTGCTATATTTGCTGTATGTATGTATAATAGTACATAAAGTGTGAATATGCTGTATCTGTGGTCAGTGATGGTCAAAATAGATTCATTAGTTACAATGTCGTTACGAATAATAACTCAAATGACTTGGTTTTACCTGTCCAATTCAGCCTGGTGATTGGCTGGTTGAATAATCACCTAGTTAAAGTGGACGAGTAAAATAAGTTAATATGCAATATGTGCAACTGGATTGTAACCAATGAATTAATTTTGCCCATCATTGTCTATGGTGTACATGTGTGTGGGAAATATGTGTTTTGATTGGTCTTTGTGTGTTTGATTGGCATGTCCAGAGGCCCAGATCCTGTTCACCAAGCGCATGGAGCCGGTGGAAGGGGAGGAGTTTGGGGAGGCCACCTTGGAGACAGAGATCTCCTTGGAGACGGGCGAGGTGCAGTGGATACGGCAGGGCGTGGTCATCCAATCAGGGCCCCACTACACGCTCTCCTCCGTGGGCTGCAAGCGAAGGCTCACCATACACAACCTCACGCTGTCCGACCGCGGGACGTACCGCTGTGAAACCCTGCACGACCGCACGCAGGTCAAACTCAACGTGGAGCGTATGTGTCATGGATACACACACACACACATATACACACACATACACACTCATACACCAACACAAACACACACACACACACACGCACATACGCACATACGCACACAGGTATGCGGGCGCGTGCACATGCCTTAGACAGGTGACACCTACTTCACTCCGCGCAGGTCAAACTCAACATCTCACACACTGATATCCGACTTAGTGTATATCATAGCTTATAGCTTATATTACTATGCATCCTGCTGGCTGTCAGAGGACGCCAGTGATGCTCCAAAAGCGCATGGCAACAAGAAGAGCTGAGGACAGACTCCTGATTTGTGTCAGTGTCAGATGTCACGTCCTGATTGATGTCAATGTCATCCCTGTGGGTGTACGTTACATCTCTCTCTAATATAGACAGCCCATACAGCCCGTACAGACAGGTGCATCTGGTGTCCACCTGCACTACTGTAAATGTAAGGAGCTCTGGCTTAGTATCCAGTGTTTCCTCAGTGTCACTTCTGTTCTGTCACCTGTGCCTCAGGAATCTAGATAGATGGCTTTTGTCTCAGCTTTGGCACTGTCCTGGCAATGTCCTTAGCCTTAACCTAGCCCCGCCTAGTGTAGTCTAGCTCAACGGTTCTCAGCCTTTTTTTGGTCCCCTAAAATAACCCTGTCCTGGAAGACACATGGACAAAGCTCTGAGATAAAACAGACTGATGAAGCACTGGAATGACCCTGAGAGAGAGATGGAGAGAGAGAGAGAGAGAGAGAGAGAGACAGACAGACAGACAGACAGACAGACAGAGAGAGACAGACAGACAGAAGTCATTAACAATAGACTGCAATATAATATGAACACATTCCCAGACTGTTGATAGATTGGCAAGTGCTGCCAGACGCAACAATGACCTGTTGACACATCAAGGCTGAGAGAGGAGCTTTATGTACAGTACAGCAAGATCAGTGACCTTGACTTAAGTCACAATACGTGTAGTATAGTGTCATGTGATATGGTATAATTGCTTATTCAAAAATATATAATCAAAGAATAAAAAATATATAAATAATTACTTACATTATCTTAATTATTGTTAATGCCAGTAAATACTGTATATAACTCTGTATTTTCTACAAGTAGTGTACACAGCGTACAGTATGTGTGTGCGTGTAAATGTGCGTGTGCGTGCGTGCGTATCCTGTGTCCTCCAGAGCGTAACATGTTCCTGTGTAAGAGCCTGGTGGATGTGGAGACAGTAGAGCATGATCCTTCTCTGTATTTACTGTAGCTGTGTATTTAATCTGCATGTGTGTTTTGTGTATCCTCTACCCAGAGCGTAAGGTGTTCCTGCGTAAGAGCCTGAAGGACGTGGACACTTTCGAGCGCGAGACGGCGTCGTTCGAGGTGGAGTTGTCGCACGCGGACGTGGAGGGCTCGTGGCAGAAGGACGGCCTGCGCATCAAGCCCAGCACCACCTGGCGCGTCAGCAGGAACGGCTGTGTGCACGGACTCACCATGTCCCTCCTCACCCTCGAGGACACCGGCACCATCGTCTTCTCCTCCGAGGGACTCAGGACGTCCGCTCGCCTACAGGTCAACGGTATGGAAAAATGATCCATTAGCATTTTGGTAGCAGTTGCTAGTGCCAAATTATTCAGAGGGCTATGGGCAGTTTAACAGGAAGTAGCAAACAGAAATTCTGTGGTAGCACAAACATTTTTTAAATGGATGGGTTTAGTGGGCGAGCAGTTTTATTCTGCCGGTAATATTGTGTCCTCCTTACTGCACGAACATCCCCCCAGAAGGGAGTCAGCCCTATTTCCCACAGCCCATTGGTCCCACAGCCCGTTAGTCCCACAGCCCATTGGTCCCACAGCTTATTCTTGCTGCTCCATGTTTCACATTTTAAAGAAATTATTCAAATATAGGCCCTATTTTCCACAAGTTCATGTTCCTACATTCCGAGTAAACTAAGAGAACATGCCTTTCTCCCTGCCATGGGACATAGGGCCTATATTTGAATAAATTCTTAGAAATGTGGGAACATGGGCCAGTAGGTATAAGTGTGGGCCCATTGGGCTGTGGGACCAATGGCCCTAAAAATTAATGTTAAAAGTCTTAGTGATTTGGGACCAATGGGCCGTGGGACCAATGGGCCGTGGGAACATAGACACGCTCCCCCCAAAAGACACAGAAGCTAAATAGCATTGCTGGCTGGTTTCATAGCAAGAACGACATGAGCAACAAAAGCTACAGTTACAGTTACAGGAACAGTATGACAGTTAAAAGCAGAATGCAAACATTCCAGCATTCCTGATTGGCTGTGGTGGCTGTTGCTGAACTACCACTACACAGTCTCACCTCAAGTAGTCAATTTTTGACTACTCAATTTTTGACACCCCAAGACTGCAATTTTTGACGTCTTGGGTATTCCTTCCACGTCACATTTTGACTATGTCCTCAAAGGCGCCCCCTTGTGGCAGCATAACGTCATTGAGGTTAGGTTTAGGAATAGGTTTAGGGTTAGGCCACATAGTCAAAATGTGACGTGGAAGGAATACCCAAGACGTCAAAAACTGCCGTCTGGTCCAAGGTAGTCAGAAATTGACTACTTGGGGTGAGACTGCGTTGACTGCCATAATCACTGAACTACTGTCACTACAAACTGTTGCTCGTGTCGCTCAAATTGCCTCTTGTCGCCAGCTCCTCTATACAAAGTCAATTACTTCCGTCATTGTTGTCACGTGTGTCACGTTCAGTGTGTGTTCGTGGTATATGTGGCATGAAATCCTATATTTCAATTGTGCAGGTCTTACTGTAGGAGCTACCTATTTCCTCCCCTTCCATGCATTTGATGTTTCAGGAATACAAAGACATCATTGATTTAATCATCAGAACACAATACGTCACCTTGTGTTTCATGTCTATTTATTAACAACGCCAAAGGCAACTGTGAAATTTGCTGCTACTGTATTACAATTCTCCGAAGGGGGGAAAGTGGGGGTCAAGCCACACCTGAACAACTGCTTACTGACAAAATGCCTCAACTTCAAAGGGGGGATTTCTTTGAAAGCCCCCAGTAAAAGTTATTGACAACATCATTCATCCATATAAAACATTTCAAGTGTACTTGTTCCAGATGCATACACTATTAGCCATTTCATTGTAGTTAGCTTCCAACTTCCCGCTTCCATGAATGTGCCATTACTGAGAAGCCAGCTGCTGATAGTGACTCCCAGGATAGTACCTTTAAGCCCTGGCACACGTGCCAGCTCATTGTAGTTATTGAGTCACTTTCCTATAGTGGCTCTCAGGGGCAGTGTTATGGGGGAGCAGGGCATTTGTCCCTGGGCCCAGGGCCCTCCTGTATTGGTGATGGCGGCCCTATTGTGATGTTGGCAGTAAGCATGGGGGGGCCCAATCATCGTTTTGTCCTGGGGCCTTGGGTGTCTTGACATATTCATAGAGCATGGCCCAGTGTACACTTGCTGGTGAGAGCTCATAGTAGCTTGTTGTAGAGCAGAGGTGGATAAACTCAGGCTGGGGGGGCACATACGGCCCGCTGAGTCAATTCATCTAGCCCACAGAGTCTTACATGAAGGACAACCCATAAATAACCAACATTCTTAAATTACCAATGATTTCAGATTAGCATATTGCTGTATAAACTACTCTATTCATCTAAATGCATTTCATGAACATATACAGGACTTGAGTAGCCAACAAAATAGGTCAGGGCACATTATTTGTTGTTAATGACAGGCAATATACCTGTGATATCTCGCCCTTCGGTCAATAATCAAAACCCAATGTGGCCCTTAGCCGAAAATGATTGCCCACCCCTGTTGTAGAGCCTGTCACTCTCCTACAGTATAGTGGCTCTCCTCAGAGACACACAGCATGGCCCAGTACACACCTGCTGCAGGAAGCTCATCGACATGGTCGCAGAAGGTATCCCAGAAGGTCACAGAAGGTATCCCAACGACGCCCCTTTAAACTATTGAAGCGTCAATTAGGCTACCTCTGGAGAGATGAATGAAGGTCGTAACAAAGGAGCTTTGGAGAAACCCACAGCCTCTGTAGTGCTTGAGTCACTGTCCTATAGTGGGTCTCCGTAGAGATACACACAGCATTATCTCTTGCACACCTGCTAGTCTGTCATCACTGCTACAGGATGTCAGTCTGCCAAAGTCAACATAAGCCCCTCTTCACCACATGCATGACTGGATACGAGTTTTCTGCCTGAGTCATTTCACACATATACATAGAGACACACGCACACAGGCAGATAGACAGACAGACACACACGCACACACACACACACACACACACACACACACACACACACACACACACACACACACACACACACACACACACACACACACACACAAACACAACACACGACACACACAAACACAACACACGACACACACTTGCAGTCAAGTTATTTCAGACATCTCCATTCAGTGTCCTAGTCTGGCATCCCCTCACTCCAGTGGATTCCTAGAATATGGAGGTGACTAATGGACATGTTGAGACATATCAAATGGACATGAGATAGGACAGTGGCAGGCAGCACAAATATGAGATATCAAATGCATGAGGTACTATTATTATGGCAAGCCGGACTCGTGGAAATGACACTATTATGACAGGCAGAACCAATGTACTGTTGGGTATTGGGCAAGACGAATGGAAACGTTCTCAAAATATCAAGTGGATGAGATAGTCCAGTGACAGGCAGCACAAATGGGAGGTATCAAATGCATATTTATAGATATTTATAGAGGTAAGATTTTGGCAGGCCCAACTCATGGAAATGAGACTCCCAATGTAAACTGATGGCAGGACGAAAGGAAATGTTCTGAGGTAGGCCTATCAAATGGACGAGAGAGTACGGTCGCAAGTGTAACACCACTACACCACTAGTGGGTTACAAGAGTTATGATAAAATGGCCAATGTCCAAAAAGATTAAAAGGGAAGCTTGGATTGTCCGTAGAAGGGAAAAGAATATAAAAAAATAGAAAAGGGGGGAAATAGTCCGAGGGAGCGTCGAGTGTATTTTTGTCAGTAGGAGCCTATATGTGACGCTTATCTGGGGAAAGGCAGGGAATCCAATCTTCAAGGGTTCGGTCGCAGGTCAGGGACGTGACGTCGTTCACACAGGTGGGTAGGCTCGCCACCGGGTTCAGGGTTCAGGCAGGAATTGTAGGCTACACGTACTTAAAAACCAATCGGAGTTTCACGGTTGAAATCAAGTCTTCAAATCCAAAAAAAGAGAAAACTTCAAGTTCAAGTTCAAGTCAAGTTTATTGTCAATTTCTTTACATGCACTGGTCATACAAAGAATTTGAAATTGCGTTTCTTGCTCTCCCATGCAGACATAGACTAATCTAGGTAAGGACATAGACAGTACAGACATAGACAGTACTCATACATGGACATAGACAGTATGGACGTAGACATTGCTCATACAGACATTTAAAGTGCAAGACTGGACAACAGAAGACTTGTAGAGAACATACATTAAGAGGAGGTATTTTGTTGTGCTTTTTCTAAAAGTCCTTTATAGCGTTCTGACATAGTAATAGTAGCATTTGAAGAAAATAAATAATTAAAAAAGGTTTTATTAAATACACCAGCAGCAGTATGTGTGTGTGTGTGTGTGTGTTTGTATGTGTTTTGTGTGCGTGTGTGTGTGTGTGTGTGTGTTTGTGTGTGTGTGTGTGTGTGTGTGTGTGTGTGTGTGTGTGTGTGTGTGTGTGTTTAGTGCAGGTAGAAAGTGCGGTGTGCATTTGTGGTCCAGGAGAGAAAAGTTGAAAGAAGGTGAAAGTATGAAAGATGAAAGATGAATCAATGAAAGTTCAGAGAATCAAAAAGGTGGAGGTCTCAGTCAGGAATCAAAGAAAGTGAAAGTCTGTTAAACAAAGTGATCACCTAGCAACGGGCTGACCGCGAGCTGCGCAGCTGGAGCAGCTCAGATAACCAGTTGTGTCTATGTCTGTGTGTGTGTTGTGCACTGTATGTTGTGTATGCATGCTGTTTGTGTGTGCTTTGTGTCTGGTAACAAACCAGAGGTGGGTTACACAAGCATGATGGAACTGTTGATGATACTATGGTGGCATAACCTGGCTGTTTCTAGACTACGTACATGTATATCACCAGTGAGATATAGTCTGGTAACCGTTTGTTTATTTCCTTGTATGGAGAGGTTGGTCTCTATAAACTATTTAAAATACTATCTAAAGCTTGATGGAGAGATGGTTTCGCATCTGGTGTCGACCTGGTGTATCTGTAACAACCTACAACAAATCTTCGGTCTGTCAAATAATATTCATTGCCTTACCTCCATTCTGTGGTTGGGTTCCCAATCCCGGGCGGACATTTCAACAGGGTCCCATGCTGTCCCTCAGATTAGAACAAGCACACAAGACAGCATGATAATTCCCAGGCTAATGGTGGCAGGCTGGACTGATGGAAATATTTTGAGATATCACATGGACAAGATAGTTATGCTGACAGGCAGGACTGGTGGGAGATGGAACACTGCTTTGAGATATCAAATTTAGGGAGGACAGAGATACTGTGTGATGAGATGCTATGGTGGCAGGCAGGACTGATGGAAGATGGAAGACTGTTTTGAGATATCAAATTTGGTTGTGATAGTGTTGTGAGATGACTCGCAGGATTCACACATTTGTTGGCATACTACACTAATAGGGACATGGTCATAGAGCATTCATATTGTTATTTTGTTCAATGTTCAAAATGTTGTATTATGTTCAAATGCTGTACATTTCTTGTGTTTCGATTAAAAGTAAATATAAATTATTATAATAGTTGAATGTTATATATATACATATTGTATTTTATTTGTTTTGTATATTTCTGGAAAAATATCTTTGATCAATCACATACTTTTTAATACAATATAATATAAACCAAGTACTTGGGCTGGAGTGGATTTACATAAATGAATGCACAAGCGAACAAACAATATAATTAATGAATGAAACTTAAGTTTTAAAAATTATTTTGGATTCTTCTTCCTGCAGAGACCCCAGTGTCCATCATAAAGAAGCTATTAGATCTGAAGGTCGAGGAGGGATCCCAGGTGACATTTGAGTGCGAGCTGTCCAGACCAAACGCAGACACCAAATGGTTCAAGGTGAGACTCTGAAAATCATTTAGATTTTGTAGTAGGCTATTAGCGCTATATCGTATATATATATATATATATATATATATATATATATATATATATATATATATATATATATATATAAAATATAATCTGAACTAGCCTGTGATACCTCTGTGACCTCACTTGAGCTCTGTGAGCTTACTTCACCATATACAGTTATGATTCTAGGAGATTATCTCCATGAGCACACTAGGATGATATGAAGCTGAAGATGGATAAGACTCATCACATATGCTCCTTGACTGTGCTTGTGTGTGTGTGTGTGTGTGTGTGTGTGTGTGTGTGTGTGTGTGTGTGTGTGTGCGGTGTGCGTGTGCGTGCGTGTGTGTGTGTGTGTGTGTACATGCGTGCATGCGTGCGTGTATAGAGTTGAATAAAACTCTGAAACGTGAATGGAGTTGAATGAATCTCTTACTCTCTCTCTTTTTCTCTTTTTCTCTCTTTCTCTCTCTCTCTCTCTCTCTCTCTCTCTCTCTCTCTCTCTCTCTCTCTCTCTTTCTCTCGCCCTCCCTCCCTCCCTCTGTAACAGGGTGATGTGGAATTGAAGGCGGATAAGAACCACCGTATCTACTCCATGGGCCGCAAGCGCTTCCTGCAGATCCTGGAAACCCAGACGAGCCAATCGGGGGCCTACACCTGCCAGATAGGAAATCTGAGCACCTCCTGCAACCTCACTGTCTACGGTAATACAACCGTACACACTATACACACAGTCTACATTAATACTATTATACACACCACACACACAGTCTATGTTAATACGGCACCATACGCACCAGAAGTTTAGCCCTGTGAGAAAGGAGACCTCAGCATCTCATTTTATCTCACAGTCCACGGCAATATAATTATACACAAACTGCACACTATGGTAGTACACGTTACACTATATACTGTAGTGTGCAGATTATATATGCACAAAACACTATGCACTATACACAGCAAAAACCGGAGGGTTGAATCAACTCCCACAGAGTCAATTTTAACATTTTTTGCGGGTTTATATGAGTCCACACTCTAAAGAGTTAAATTAACATTTTCAATATAGTTAATATTTAACACTGTGCCAAGAGTTACTTTTTAACTCCCTAAACTGGGTTAAAGTAACACTATATAGAGTAACATTGACACTTTATCAGAGTTCGTTTTTCACTCCCTAAACTGGGTTAACTTAACACTGCATTGAGTTACATTAACACTATATCAGAGTTCCTTTTCAACTCCCTACATAAGGTTAAATTTACACTATATCGATATACATTAACACTATGTCAGAGTTCCTTTTTAACTCCTTAAACTGGGTTAAATTAACACTATATCGATTTACATTAACACTAAATCAGAGCTCCTTTTAACTTCCTAAACTGGGTTAAATCGACACAACATACTTTAAAAATCGGACAATACAACCATTAAAATGACAATAATTAATTCCAAGAAAAATGCGTCTTCAAAAACACAATTTATTTTAACTTTTTAGAATTGTTGACCAATGCATTAATTAAGATCAATTTAAAAAACAAAATACAAGAATGCATAATATTTCAGATCTCTTTTTTTATTGCTGAACAATGAAGGTAATTAACAATACATTTCATAATATACTATAAAGATGCAAATCACAGCAGTGTAGCATTAACACAAGATTGCATTGGAGCAATAAAACCTTAATTGAATTTACATGCGTCTTTGTATCCTCTTTGCAAAGACGGGTTATCAGCAAGACTGATCACTCATTGCTGAAATGACTGAACTACATCACAACAACAGTGCTATGACTTTGCCAAGAGCCTTACGTAACAGGTTAAGACAAAGTCATTACAATATTGGTGACAGTAAAGGCTCTGCTGAAAGGGGTTAAAGGAAATGGTTCAGTTTTACCAATGTACCATTTGATTTCAGTGACACTGTAGAATTATAGAATTTCAAAAATTTAGTTTCACCTTACCTTTTGTATAGCACACTGTAAAACAGCACATTAAAATGTTTAAAGGGACACTGTGCAGGAAATAGTCAAAAAAGGTACTGCAACTATGCTGCTCATTGAAACTGGGTTGCCTATTGCCAAATTTGATATTTACATGAACGTTTACTAAGTAATAAACAAATATTTTCTAGTATGGTCCAAGTACAGTCATTTTTGCAGCTAAAAATGGCTGTTTATGGAAATTCAAAATGGCGGACCATGGAGAAGATCCCCCTTTTCATGTATGAAAAATGATTTTTTTTTTCAGTCATAATGAATACTTAGAATTTGATAGTGGTGGTAAATATTCATGAAAAAGGTAACATTATTGAATGGGTAGCATGAATTCTGGAAATAAACAACAAAAAATCTCACACAGTGTCCCTTTAACCCCTTTGCGAAGAGCCCATGTGCTTTGCACAGAGAATATGTTGCTTTTTTAGCTATGAGTAAACAGGCCCGCCAGCAGGTTCATCTGCACAAACAGGCTTCTCACCGTACTTTTGGTTAATTACAAAATTTAAAGTGCATCCATAACTGCGCTAACAGAGTGGAGTGAACTTTTTGTCCCCAGGTTGAAATTTGTCTTGGGCTCTATAGTCACTACATTCCATACAGTACTTACATAACCAGCATATAACAGAACATAAATAAAAAAAGAACATTGGAAAAACATAGAAAACATTAAAATAAAAAACATCAAAGTGTGCACTGCATGTCTATGGCATGTCTATCCGCCATTAACAGACAAGGTATTCCCTGATGGGTGGTTATCCGAATAATACATTTCAAACACAGCATGTATTCAGTCCAAAAGAAGTGACAGGGATGTCGCAACATTTAGATTGACAGTTTGTACAGGACCTTGTAGCAGCTGGCTTGTAGATACTCAAGGCTCACGTAGTAGATGATCTCCCAAAAGCATGGTGAAGCTGGCTCTTGGCATCTCACCACAAGTCTTGAAAAAGCAAAACAAAAGAAAAGTGTAAATGATTAGGCCAAGACATGGCTCTTCCATCTCAGTCATCATAAATATGGTTTAGGTAAATTATGAAAAATATATATAAAATGTTATTTCTGACTTGACTGCATGTGCATTTTGGGTGCTACACGCTATGTCTGTTTTACATGTTAACAGATCATGCACTCATTAGAATGAGATGACGGACAGGGCTGGAAAAAAAGAGGCTGTTGGGTCCTGACAAGCCAGTAGTAGTGAGAACAATATAATTAGATGTTGAAACTAGTAGGGATTTTCCTTTAAGGTTGTGTGTGTGTGTGTGTGTGTGGTGTAGAGTGGAGTGTGCATGCGCATGTTTTGTACGTGTGTGCATGGGCGCAGATAGCGGGGGGGACGGGGGGGACATGACGTACCCAGATTTTCATTCACGTGGACCCGTCCCCCTCACTTTTATGGAGAAAATATCTGATTTCTGCCTTTGCATTTTGCAATGTGCGAAATAGCGCCTCCCTGGACCATTCACTTTCATATGTGGCAAAAAAACGGCATTACACTCTATAAACGGCTCTGTCAGCTCACTGTGTCAGCTGACTCAACAGTGACATCAGGTAGCGACATAGAATCTCTATGCTTGCGATGGTGTGGTGAGGTATTGCAGAATTAAGCAAATGCATGGAAGTTAATGGCAGTAAATCTATTTTTTCATTGGCTAACAGCCACTGAAGTCCCAGATTTGAAGTGCCATAAGCTTTTTGCTTTTCACAGTGATTGGCTTTTGACAGGGCTAGGGCTATTTTTTAATCAAGATTATTTTTTTTAATGTAGTAGACCTAGGCTACTAAAGCAAATACAATTATTTAGCGGAAGATGAATAGGCGACTAACAATAAAAAAACGATATTCAGTGTATTATAATCAGGGTATTATAATAGCCTAATGCACGCATGGGCTGTTATGCATGACATAAAAAAGATCTTACTTCCTACATCCTGATGTTTGAGGACTCCTCAGATAAGTAGTGTCGCAGACCCAGCAGAGCAGAAGTCCCCTTCTTTCATTTGTGTCCTACAGCAGAAAAAGAATGAATAACTATAAGTAATAGTAATTGGGATTTTACTGTGAAATATATAGTACAACTGGCACCCATGTTTACAATAACTGGATCATACACTCACACTTCAGTGCTGGGTTCTTCCCTCGATGCAGACAGCTTCATACACATTAAGCGGTTTTGGTGCCAGGTCATCACGTCCATCGTGGAACGACTCCGTGCCTACTGGAATGACTCTGTGCCTACCGGTGCCCAAAGAGGAAGACAAAAAGAAAGACAACAAGTTTGAGAGTTTGGCAGACAAATAGACAGAACATACAGTAAACCGTTGCAAAATTGTCTGAATTGACACCAGACAGTAGGCATTCCATACACATTCACAGAATCAAATAACAATATCAGGCCAGCTCTCATTGTGTGTGTGTGTGTGTGTGTGCATTAACGCCTGCTGTTGTGCATTGATATAAAAAAACTTACTGCATACATGCCAATGATATCCAAGAGGTTCTTGAATAAGTAGTGTGACCGCCGACCCAGCTGAGCAGCATTCTTCTCCTTTTACTTGTGTCCTACAGCCAAAAAAAAGCAGTTATTGTGATTTTATTGTTAAAGTAATCGGCCTACAATACATATGTATTAAGTACATTATGTCTAACTGTTTAACTTAAACACTTAGGGGTTTCCCTCTGATGAAGACGGAAGTAACACCGTCGAAACATGTCAGGTAAAAGATAAAAAAACTTTTACATGTCTTAAGGCAAAAGAAACCCCTAAGTGTTTAAGGCCTACAATACAGTTGACATACATTCATCCTGAACTGCGTTGTTGGGTCCTGACAAGCCAGTGGTAGTGAGAACAATATAATTGGATGTTGAAACTAGTGGGAATTTGAGTATTGTAATAGTAATTGGGATTTTACTGGGATTTTACTGTGAAATATATAATACAACTGGCACCCATGGTTACAATAACTGGATCATACACTCACATTTCAGTACTGGGTTCTTCCCTCTATGCAGACAGCTTCATACACATTAAGCGGTTTTGGTGCCAGGTCATCACGTCCATCGAGGAACGACTCCGTGCCTACCGGAATGACTCTGTGCCTACCGGTGCCCTAAGAGGAAGACAAAAAGAAAGACAACAAGTTTGAGAATTTGGCAGACAAAAAGACAGAACATACAGTAAATCGTTGCAAAATTGTCTGAAGTGACACCAGACAGTAGGCCTAGGCATTCCATGCACATTCACAGAATCAAAGAACAATATCAGGCCAGCTCTCATTGTGTGTGTGCGCGTGTGTGTGTGCGTGTGCATTAACGCCTGCTGTTGTGTTGTGCATTGATATAAAAAACTTACTTCATAGATGCAGATGATATCCAAGAGCTTCGCCGACCCAGCTGAGCAGCATTCTTCTCCTTTTACTTGTGTCCTAGAGCCAAAAAATAAACAGTTGTTGTGATTTTATTGTTAAAGTAATAGGCCTACATTATAGTTGACACATTTGTCCTGAACTCAGTCAATTACATCTCTCAGACAATCCAAATCGGTTTTCATCGGTTTACTTCTTCAGTGACTTAGTTCCAGCTTCCTACACATCCAGCTGTCTTGGTAACAGGTCAGAGGAAAGACGTCCACCTTATCCAGAGCAGAAGAGATTTTTATTTTTTTATTTTTTTAAAGACAAAACGTTACAGGGCTTTCCAGACACACCTTCAAAACATACAGGCAACCTTAACTAAATGTATGAAAGGCTTTTGTCTCACTACTGTAGTGCACACAACAACTTTACATATTTAATTTACATTAATAAAAATATAAACCAACCAGTCTTCGGAAATGCTGCACATACCAGGGCTTTTTCTGAACGGGGAAATAGGGGCGCTCCACCCTCATACCTCCGCGGGTGCACCCTCACACTTTTATATAGGCCTAGCCTATATTTGAGCACCCCTAGTAAATTTCTCATTCACGGGGGGAACACCCCCCGCAACCTGCCATGATGCTCCCTCATGCCAAAAAATCCTACAAAAAGCCCTGCATAATACAGAGTAGGCATACAATATCACAGTCACACTAGAACTAAACGGTCTCTGGAACTACTACACACGCACGATTTGCGGCTGATATCAGCTATCATGCATAGCTTGTAGTAGCTGTTGCCTTATTGCCTATGCTCTAGCCACAACTTTCTTTAAACCAGTAAACTTCCCTGTAGTGTCAACAAAGCAACAAATCCCTGCTCGTGAAAGAGAGAAATTGGCTAACTATAACCCTCCGCATTAAAGCCTTATGATTTTGGAACACAACGACAGGTGAATAGCCTAAACCGTTTCCCACGCAGCCTTCATCCGCATAATCAAACAGTTAGTAGACGAGCTACGACGCTAGCCAAGCCAGCAAAGCACATAGCACTGTGCCGAGATAAGAAACGTCCAAACAATAAACCATTGTCGCGACAACATTTTCTTGCAAGCAAGCTGACCAAGCACATGATGCGACTTACCACACCGAACATACCAGAGAAATATAATGCGCGAGCTCTCCCTCTGTCTTTATCAGAGTTCGGACTTGTGGAAGATACAAGTCGCAGTCCATCGACTTACCTAGAAATAACATGACACTTGTGGTAACCGAAGACAGCTTGCGCGCCCCCCAAAACAAAAAAGCTGTCGTTATATTGCATTCTATGTTGAGTTGAGCAAATGAAGTATAGGCTAGACATAGTCAGCTAATTTATCAGATTTGTGTCAGTTTAGCGTCCTGCATTAGGTATCGCCTGTGAAGTGGGCACACTTAGCCCAATCTATTACCTAAAAAGCATTCGCCCAAATTGACAGCCAACCATCCGTTATGAGCGAAATAGCAACCAAATGAATCCCAGAAGGGACGATGACTTACCGTAGCTAACCACCGTTGACAGAACCTGGACGAAGTACTTCACAACGAAGTGTAGCCTACCTTTGTAAAATTCATTAAAGCAAGCATCTATATTCCCAAATCCACCACAGGACAGCAAACCGCTGCAGTTAGTGCTTATTCATTTCAAATAATGCAAATGAATAATTTGCTCCCCTTAAAAGACTAGTTTATATCGTTTCCTCCTATTACTTGAAATGTGCCTTGCTTTCCACAAACAGGAACAAACAGCTGACGCACATGTACACCGTGAAAAGCAATTTATGGCAAGTTTATACACATAAAAGGCGCACACTTACCGAAACAATGCTTTCATAAGCCGTCCGGTGTCCTCCTCTTCTGGACGTTGGTAGCATACTGATAGCCGTTCTTCTGGCAATGGCGACCGGTAAAATTCGAAATTCAAATAGGCCTATCGTTGACAAGATAACTCGGCTGAGACGCACTTCACATCTCTACAGAGTTGATTGGCTTGGGTTTGAATAGCTCTGTTAAATAACTCCAACACTGAACACCATTTTAATCAGAATGTGTTAAAATTACATTTTGAGAGTTGAAATCAACTCTGGCATGTTTAACCCTGAAATTTCAACATTCCAGTTTTTGCTGTGTACCAGTGTTTCTTAATTGGTGGGTCGGAACCCAGAAGTGGGTTGCGCAGGGGTCCTGGGTGCGTTGCGGAGCTGTGGTGTAAAAATGTATTGATTCCCCTTTTTATTGTCAGTCACAAAATTTGAGACAAAATTGAATAAATGACTCCTGTAGGAAAGAGGGTGAAACAGACATTGTGTACAGAAAGTCTGTCTATGGTAATACAATTAGACGAACAGTATACTGTACACGTTGTACGATGATCATAACTATATACACTGTGCACACGGTGATGCACTGTGTCTACGATAGTACAGTTATTTAAACTAGACACACAGTTTACATAGACAAGATTACGTTTATACAAGGTACACTTTGTGACATTTTGTACTAGTATGCAATGACACTGCACTGTATGTGCTGTGCCTTGGGGTCCGTATCAATGTTAGTCATGTATTGTACAGTGTAACTAACTACATAATATTATGTTAAGAGTAGGAGCCATGAAGAGACATGATGCCCAATATGCCATCTCCTCTGATTGCATTGACTTGCCATACCCGCACCATGTCGTCTTTGAAACAAGCAGTGCCTCTGCTCCTCGTACCTGCTAGCTTGAGCGCCCTCTAGTGCTTTGAGCAGGGTGGTGCACTTGATGTCGCACTGATGATGATCATGATTCTGCAATGTGTGTGTAATGAATTTCAAATGATCAATATCAAAAGACATCAGGTATATTGCTATTCTTCATGATGTTAGCTAATTTATTTATTAAATATTATTATGAATATAATTATAAATACAGTACATTTTCTTTATTTGTATAGAAGAGCATGTGTTGGAGATAGTTTAGCATATGGAGGACCTGTATCACCAAGAGGATCAGAATACTTTGATTTTTATACTTTGTTTTTTATGTATTTTTCTGAAATACAATATATAAATGATAATATAATTTATTTTCTTTCGTAAACAGAGCATGCGCTGGAGATCGTTCAGCGCCTAGAGGACCTGTACCTGCAAGAGGATCAGAATGCTGTCTTCATGTGTGAGCTCTCGATAGAAGAGGTGCCAGGTGAATGGTACAAGGACGGCCACAAACTCAAGCCCACCAGCTCCATCAAGATACGACGAGAAGGTGGGTGGACGACACACACACACACACACACACACACACACACACACACACACACACACACACACACACACACACACACACACGAGTGTCTGGGATCATTCAATATATTAATGAATAATGCCAACCAATTTGTATATTTTATGTTTATGTTTTGGTCATTCGCAGGAACGAAGCATTTCCTGCTGATGTGTAACGTGACTGTGGAGGACGCTGGAGAGATCAAGTTTGTTGCTAGGGAGGTGGAGTCAAGCGCATATCTGGAAGTGCAGGGTAACTATTGTTAATGTTCATATACATAGTCTGTGTGACCCCCTTGTGACCATGACTTTTGGCCCTTGAGGCCTTGATTGTCTTACAACATCTTTGACAACTTATAATGTGTACATACAGTACATGAACATTTCATGAAAATATTTCAATTGGTTGAGGATATATCAACCAAGATCATATCAATGTGTGGTAACAAGCATTTTGGGTCAAAAAATGGATGTGCCATGCTCCATTTAAAGCCCTGTAAAAAATCTGTAACAACCTGCGCTGTAGGCACCAAAAAATCTTAATCTACAGAAAATGACAGATCAAATGATACGCTTCCTTTTATTTACTTCCACCTTCAATCGTAATTCATTCAGACTATAGCAATGCTCACTGTTGCTTATCTAGCCGCAATAGGCCCTCAAGAAATCATGTTGAGGAAGGCCTGTGGTAATGAAATTCATTTTCAGACGACGTGGGTCTAGTGCAATTGGGCAATACACAGTATATACTAATGATAACGATGTATCTACTGCAGCACTTTGAATGTGGAGGGTAATCATTGCTTCATTCATTAAGTAAGGGTTAACGTTCGACGAGAAGGTCGCTACCGTGGAATAGCAGCACGACAGAGAGAATCTTTAGACCCCGACGCGAAGCAAAACAAAACAGTGCCGTTGTGGAACACCGCTAGGCAACAGGTAGCCTAGACAACAGGTGTTGTCTATCACAGCAGCTTATATAGAGTGACAAAAGACCGGACCCCCTGTATGAAACATTAGCAGTGAAAAGTCTTGTTGCCATTGACAGCGGTCTGATATAGACCAACCCATCCGTTATCTCAAATATCAGACGTGCAAACGTCGGGGAGCCCCATTGAAATGAATGGAGCATTCGACCGATGACGTCACACCATATAATAATTAATAATAAAAGACTAGTGATTATTATTTATGCATTAGTTATTATTATATACCGGTATATGGACATAATTAGTAGTAGTTGTAAAGATTTATATGTACACTTATGATGAATATGTATGTATTAAAGCATGGTTATTTATAATCATGTGTTTTCCACTGGGTCCCTGCACTGTAAGCAAGGGGCATAGCAGAGGACAGGATAGGAATAGCTGCAGTAATGTGATCGTGTGTGTGTGTCTGTGTGTCTGTGTGTATGTGTGTGTGTGTGTGTGTGTGTGTGTCTGTGTGTCTGTGTGTATGTGTGTGTGTGTGTGGCCATGTGATCCAAATAAACCAGAGTAATTATAGAAATATCACTTCCTTCTCATCGTCTAGATAGTGTTGGGCGCTGTCAAACTTTCTGTTTACTACTAGTCTAGCAGATTTATGTCTGTTGTCCGGTTATTCTGCATGTGTTTCCCTGAGGAGTATGAACGCACAGCGATGTGTCTCCATATTGCCTCTGCTTAAGGGGGTATGCCACTATTTTGGGACTTAATAAAGTTAAAATCGTTGGCCGGGGTTTATAAAGGTGGTAATGTGTCTAATTTTTCATGTTGGCATTGTCTAGCTTTAAGACTTTAAGTTAAAAGAGGGAGTATGTAGCTAAGCTAGTGAAAGTCAATGGATCACTGTAGCAAATGTGATCCATTGACTCTCACTATCCTTAAAACAAGACAACGCCTAACGTAAAAAAATTTTACCACCTTTAGAAACCTAGGGCAACGATTTTAACCGTACTGTATTCAGCCCCAAAATAGTGGCATACCCCTAATGTCTATTATATTTGTATGTAGTCCTTCAGTAGTATGAATGCACTGTAATGTGGAGTTTGTGTTTTGATTTCATGCCTTTGATTTTAGGCCATAACTAATACACCACATCTTGAATTGCCGCCTTGTCTGCATTCTGAAGTCATTGCATAGTGTCAGTCAGGCCTCTAAATTAACACCAGTATACCTGCCTAATTCCGGTGAAATTTCAGTTTGGCTGGTAGAAAAGACCAACGTACTAGCCACTTTGACCCATTAGTGAGTGTGTGTTTGGCTTGTAAGATTAATATCTACTTGCCATTTTGGCTGTTGATGAAAAGAGTTAGAAGAGAAAAGATTCGGAGGTTTAGCAGACGTTAGACAGACTTTGCGTTTTGGGTTTGTACCCCAAGAAAATGTGAAAATATGGCTGTTTAATTAGATAAAATTGTTGAACCCAATATGAGAGTGTAAATATATGTAGACCTATACACCTTAATGTAGACCAGCATCGGCATCGTCATGAGCCCTTTTAGACTAGAAGCATTTCCAGAAAAAGGCCCTTTATAAGGGTGTTAGAAGCATTTTTTAGTAAAAGTTGGGAACCTAGTTTTCTAAGACAATAAGAGTACCCTGAATTCAGCTAGCCTGGTTCCCAAGATGAATTTTGAGTTTTTGACCATGAAATGGGCAAAAAACAAAATGGCCGCCGAAATTCTTGATTTTGGGCAGAATACGTTAGAAAGTACCACTTCTCCATGGAAATAAATGTGCAATGCTCACATATTTGCATTTATCATGTATTCCTACACTTACACAAAGGCAAATTGTCATGGCAAAAAGATAAAAATTACTATAATTATGCCTTTCTAATAATAAGATATTCTCGTAAATTGGCATTCAATAGCAATAGCCTCCGTAAAGCACATTATCATACAAAATTGTCATTCAATAAGATTTGGAAAGAAAAAGAGAGACAAAGAAGATAGTATTATCTAAAAGACTAAATATTGGGACATGAATATGTCCCCGGTTTTTTTAAGGAGATGAGTGAGCCATCTCTATGGGAGCGCACTCTCAGCTGTACGATTAGCTGAAGACCTTTGCAATCACGCCAAAGGTCCAATCAACTGCGTAGTGGGCAGGATGTCCACTTCGTCAAAACCGAATGGTTGCGCGCAAATAAGCCACTTTGATGCCAAACCTCTCTTCGGCTGTCGGCAATAAGGGTGTCTTGAGAGATGGCTCACTCATCTCCTTCAGAGAACCGGGGACATATTCATGTCCTAATGCTCTCTTTCAGTCGAATCGTTCGCATATCTATGGGAGAGTTACAATCACTCCCGATTGCTGGTCCAAACTAGGCAGAACTCCAAGAGCCTCCTGTAAGGATAGCGTTCCTATCACCCTACAAGCAATCAGTGGTTCTGCACAGAACCCTATATTCCTGTGGCAACGTGGTCACATCTAGCCGGTAGAACCGGACAAAGGTGGCGGGGTTGGCCCAACCAACCGCTCTGCACACCTCTGAAACTGCTGCACCCTTGAAGAGAGGACAAGATGTAGAGACCTGCACTGGTAAAATGAGCCCTAATCTGAGCCGGGGGTTGGCGACCCTCGGACTCATATGCCAGGGCAATGGTTTGAACCAACCATTTGGAGACCTCTATTTCAAAACTGTGAGCCCTGTAGGGGGCTTGATGAAGCACACAAACAGCTGCTCAGTGTTCCTAAAAGAGTGAGTCCTGTTCATGTAGATGCGTAAAGCGTGCACAGGGCACAAGTTGTGTTGTCACCTCTCTTCCACGGATCTGAAAGGTGGTGTGCAAAAGCAGTTTGGAGAGGCCCCTCTTGGAGGGGCTCGACAGGGTCCCCACACATAGCCTCCAGTACAAGAGAGATATCCCAGGGGGGTATCGTCTGATGTAGCACGGGTCGTAAGTATCTAGTGGATGGGCACTCAGAGTGTTGGAACCGAATCCTACATTGCACGATGAAATCGCTGCAAAGTAGACTTAAATGGTAAAGCCTTGTCTCCCCCCAATAAGTCTTGTAGGAAGGACAACACCATCAGTACTGAACACTGAAAAGTTGTCTTGTCGCGTTGGTCACACTAGCGTTGGAAGACAGACCACATCAGGTTATACAGTGTCAAACAGGGGCGGAGCTATAGGAGGGACGAGCAGGGCATTTGCCCCAGGGCCCAGGGCCCTCTCGTATTGACAGTGGGGGCCCTATTGTGATCTTTGCAGGCTGTATAAGGGGCCCTATCAGTGTTTTGCCCGGGGGCCCTATGTGCAATTGTTCCGCCACTGGTGTCAAAGTAGATTGGGCCCTGGCCCCTTGAATTGTCCTGATAACGTTATCCAGAAAACCGGTTAGGTTCAAATGTTCCCTTGCCAGACCCATAGGGGCAGGTGCCAGACTCGAACCTGCAGGAGAGGGGAAAGTAGCAGGAGGGGCTGAAGCCCCTGAGCCCCGTGGGCTAAGGGGGGACAAACCCTGAGAAATCTTGCCTCCTTGCAGGAGGGGAAAAAGGGAGGCGTCAGGCGAAGGCGCTCGTGGTGCATTATGCAGGACTTTTGGAGTCTACAAGCGCGCCATGTCTGGTGACAGGGTGCGCTTTCGTGCCAAGCGCAGTGGCCTGCGGTGATGCCCAAGGGGCTCCAAGGCAGCTGCTCGAGCTGGGGCAGCCACATCAGCCACTAGGGTGGTGGTCAGTACCTGCTGTATGAGATTCTCTGTGGTGGCAGGGAGTTGGGATAAAGAGTTGTCCACCTTAGGCGGGAGATCGAAGCACTTTGCCAGGGGGGAGTCAGAGTCTGACTCCACTGAAATTCGTTGCCAGCAGTCGACCGTAGTCAATAGAACAAAGGGACAGAGCAGGCTAGAACTAGTCAAGCTCTCGTAACTCGTGTCGTTCAAGGTACTTGTGACCTCAGTCAGGAGACGTGAGTCCAAGGAACCGGGTACGCACAAATGTTTGTAAAGAACTTTTACTCTGTATTGTTTCAAATCTGCCGTGAGTAGATTCCGTCATTGTGAAGTTTCTTGCTGCCATGGGGAGGACACTGTACATTTCATATGTTTGATCTGCAATGTGTGATCTCAGGTTAAAAGAGAGTGTCCACCTACACAAAGCTGAGGCTGTCTCGGTGATCACAATGATGCTCTTTTATTGCCTGTGACATTTACCCACTTCATAGCATGATCAGAATCTGGCTAAACTTGTGAGCCGATCTCTTGACCACAAAGTGGCCTTTTTGGAATTCAGACAAAATGGTTCTGGAAGCTGACTCATCAAGTACATACACTGGACCCCATTGTGCATAATTAAGATGGCCATACCGCTTAAAGTAGGGCAACATTAGGCTGAAAGAGTGAAAATTCAGATCCCAGGTAGCTTCACGTTGTTCTCTTGTGTATTGCAGCAGAACAGTAACCATATCCATATACTGCCACCAGTTCACATCATCAGATTGACTCTCAGCAATATCATGCAGAAGATTTCTGTCCTTTTCCTGATACTGGAATGAAATCAGTTCACTAATTGTCTGAGGATCATCACCATTAGCCATCCTAGCAAGACAGGTAGAGAAGACTTGGCATGAGAAGACCCTAAAGGGATGCCATGGCTTTGTTGGATGCCTTTCCTGCCAGAATAAGTTCAACAGGGCCTTATCCAAGCAATCCACCATCCATACATTGGTCAGTCCAGATCCATTCATATGTTCTCCTATGGCCTTAAGGAAGTTCATTGACAAGTTAAGTCCTCCTAGGCGAGGTATTCATCTGTTGTTCTATTCTGAAATTGTCCACTTTAACTCTTTAAGTCTGCAGTACAATGCTTGGTCAACTGTGATAACTGTATGTTCCTGTCCAAAATGTTAAGATACGACAATGCATTTGTATTCAAAGTATCAAAATGTGTGCAAAACGTGTGCAGTAGCGAGGACTATTGGCAAATACCCCGCAGCAGTCTGTTGTTCCTTTGATGACAGTGACTGATTGAACACTGACCAAGAAGTCTTCATGTCTAAGTTTTGACAGTGCAAGAAGAAAGCTAGATCCGTAGCCTTTGCTTGTCTAGCATTGTCTTTGCATTGTCTAGCACCATATAAACACGCATAGGTTACAAATATCTTATGAGAAAAGCTAAATATTTAAAACGTTTAGGCTAACACCTAGCCTACAATATTAGCATTATTAGCATTCTAGAAGCTATTTTATACTTTTTAAAATCCTCTATAGTAGATACATTCATCAAGAAACATTAATGGGACACAAAATGTTAGAAAATAGCATTTATTTCCAAGTACAGCAATACTTGGTAAAAATGCTCTGTCAAAAATAGCGTATTTTGGCAGCCATTTTGTTTTTCAAATTTAACTGTCAAAACCTCAAAATCCAGCTTGGGAACCGGTCTAGTTGAATTCAGCACACTTAAATTATGTTAAGTAAATAGGTTCCCAACTTTTACTAAAAAATGCTTCTAACATTCACAAATATGAAAAATGTGACTAGACTATTTTGTGCCCCTGGACTGCATGGGCCCCTGGGCACTGGCCTCACTGGCCTGGTCCGTAATTCAGCCCTGTGTGGTGGAGTGTGTTGCGATGTGTGATAGTGTGCGCGTATCTAATGCTGTGTAACACTGCTCCGTAGACCGCCCCGCCTCCATCGTCAAGCCTCTCCGCGACCGCACGGCGCTGCAGCGTCACCGCGTCATCCTGGAGTGCACGGTGTCGTCGCCACGCTGCGAGGTCACCTGGTACCGCGGCAAATCGGAGCTCTGGTCCACGGAGCGCATGGAGATCAGCAGCGAGGGCTGCAGCCATAAGCTCATCATAAACCAGGTGGAGCTCGAGGACGAGGGCATGTACAGCGTCATGGTCGGAGAGCACACCTCTACTGCCAAACTCATGGTGGAGGGTAAGTTATGATTATATGGCGGCCTGATCTTTACCTCCACCCAGAAGGGTATATGTGATCGTCCGAGTTTGTTGTGTCTACGTGTTATTTTGTGTATTATTTTGTGTATTTTGTGTCCTGACACAAGGGGCAGGCAATGGGGTTATGTGCTCATCCGAGTTTGTTGGTGTTTGCGGTGTGTGTGTGTGTTGCTGTCCACCAGAGGGCAGAGATGTGCTATCTGAGCTCTTTTCTATATTATATCCACACCACATATCTACTGCCAAGCTAATGGTGGAGGGTGACTGTTGGTGTATGCACGCAGAGTTTACTCTTCTGTCTGTACAGCTGCGTTAAAATCCTTCTCTCTGTACACCTGTTCCCAGGTCACCCCCTAGTCCGGTATTATGTTCATATTCATGCTATAAACCTGTGTTATAAGATAATGATAACACAGGTTTATAGCATGAATATGATCATAATAAGGAAGATGGACTGACCTGGGAACAGAGAGCAGGGTTATAACTTATTCATCTTCATCTTCATCATTATACGTCTTCCTTTATTGTGATAATTGTTACTTTAGTACATGATTACTGTATTCTTTTCCCAGGTCAGTCCATCCTGCTTTACTGTATTTTTTAAAAGATATTTTAGGGGCTTTTGTGCCTTTATTGATAGGAATGTGGAGATTATGACAGGAAGTGAGTGTGGAGAGAAAGATGGGGAAGGGTCGGCAAATGACCCAGGTCACCGGCATAGTAACCCAGTGCCCTACCGTTAGGCCACAGCAGGGCAAGCTTTACTGTTTTTTAATCATTGCTACTTTATGACATGATTACTCTTCTCTGTTCCCAGGTCAGTCCATCCTGCTGGTCAGGGAGCTGGAGGACATTGAGGTGAGTTCGGGAGAGCCGGCCTGTTTCGAGTGCGAGCTGTCGGCGCCTCTGATGCGCGCGGCGGCATGGACGCTGAACGGGGAGACGCTACAGAGCGGCCGAGACATCCGCATAGACATCCAGGGAGCCGTGCACAGACTCACCTTCATGACCACCAACACAGAGATGAACGGATCTG
The DNA here is from genome assembly GCF_034702125.1 of Engraulis encrasicolus. Classification (NCBI taxonomy): domain Eukaryota; kingdom Metazoa; phylum Chordata; class Actinopteri; order Clupeiformes; family Engraulidae; genus Engraulis; species Engraulis encrasicolus. The sequence goes on from NC_085868.1 coordinate 5,321,518, forward strand.
TCAAATTCACCATCGGCAAGGCCAGGAGCTGCGCACGGCTGACTGTTAATTAGAGACTGCAGGACACGCGTGCTCATACGCATACACATACATACATACATACATACACATACACATACACATACACATACACAAACACACGCACGTACGCACATGTGCACACGCACACACCAAACATGCACACACATGCGCACACACCCACACACACACACACACACACACATGCACGCACATTGAAACACAGACAAATACTGAAAAGTGATATGAGTAAGTGTGATTTGGCAAATATTGTTGGTAGGGGACATTTGATTGATGTAATAGTTTATCAGAGCAGCTTCCCCATTGGTGGAAAAATCGGAATTATGAAGGGAATGGTGTGTGTGTGTGTATTTCATGTAGTGGAGTTTGCCAGCTTCTCTAAAACTGTAAGTGAGTTGATTAGAATGGACAAGATGGAAAATTAAAGGGAGAAATGTGATCAAGTGGGCGGTTGAATGAATTAGCAGAGGATGCGGTATTGCAGAGTGCAAAGTGTTGAGGTCATGAGAATTGATGGGAGAGGGGGTTGGTGATTGAGTGATGGGTTTCAACGCTGTAGGAATCAGTAGGAGTGCGTAGGCCTGAGTTGGCAATTTGTGGCGTAATGAATTTGAATTACCGAGTAATTCATGTAACGGAGAGAGTGGTGTGTTATAAATTATTTTACATGCATAAGAAATTGTAAGTGCATTTTTTGAAACGATGTATCTTTTTTATTGAGCACTTTTTATAATAGTGAAAGGAAGTCAAAAATGCACATTGAAGAGGAGGACTTACTGGGTAACAGAGAAGATAATTTATTAGGTTATGGCAGGTGCACTGTAGTGTCTACTGGGAAAGGAAGTAGTTCCATAATATGTTCTAGAATGTTTGCTTTCATTCTGGAATGAATGAATGGGGCCTTTCTGGAATGGATGACATGAATGAAGTCAGTTCTGTTTTCACTCTGTTCTAAATGCCAGAATGAAATAAAATACATGATTGAAAATATTACCGTTTGCCATCTGTTTTCATTTATCTTGTATTCAGTCGATAGGAGAGGAAGTGCGTTAAGTTTGTCTGGTCTATTTAGAACCTGTAGACACCCTGGGTCTGGGCCTGGTAGGTCTGTCCACCCATTTAGATAATCAGAGCAAATGTGCCGGAATAGGAAGGAATAAATTGCGGATCAGTTACACACTGAAGGTGTAATTCATTAATAAGTGACTGACTAGAATAGATCATATGACCATCGTTCCTATAAGTGGTTCTCCTAAACGAATCTTGGGATATCAACTATTTTTGACAACAGCTAGCCAGCTGATCACACGGGCTCTACACTTTGGGTTGCCCAGGCTTAGTAGGCCGACAACCTTTACGTAAACTACAGTGCTGTAAAAGTTTAAATTGAAGTGATGGCATTATGCCTGGGCAACCTAGCATCACCCCTTGCAGTAGGTAAATATGAGCATTAAGCAAATGATGAAGAGAGCTAAGTGGGTCTGGGCAGCCATACTGTAAATAATTAGCTGAAACATCAGCTGAAAAGTTACTCTGTGGACAGGGCTGGTCCCGGGACAAGGAATCAGGCCAGGCATTCTCAGCCAAGACCAATCCGCTTCCTCTCTAATTTGCATAACTGGACGTAACGCTGCTGTCTGAGCTGCTGTGCCTGTATACCAAAATACTTTGCAAGGGTTGCTTGATGGACCTTTGTTAAATTTTATTATTATTATTATATTTATATTATTTTATTGATTTATAGTTATAGCCATGGCACTGTAGTTTTCTTTAGCAAATCTTCATGAATCCAGATAGCATTAAACCACTAAATACAAATAGAGCACATCATATATTGTTGTAGGGTTTCCCCCCTACAAAAATACACTATACAGCCACCATGATGAAAATGTATACCAGAAATAAGGGATATACGTATACAGTATTCGTACAAGCTATTGGCTTGGGTCAAAATCACCAACAGGCCACCAAGCAAATGCCCTGTATTCACGATGGCCAATCCATTGGCGTCTGTGGAGCATCCTGGAGGATGGCACAGCGTAATCCTATAAGAGAGGGTTGATTGACGACTTCCTGTGGAGTTAAGTGTTATGAAGACTACTGGCCAATGCAATTCATCACATCACCCTGCTGGCTGGACTACAATTGAGATCCAAGTCCAAATAAGATCCATATCCAAATGAGAGCAATGCTCAAATCTGATCTACTGTACTGTATGTCCAAGTGAAATGGAATCTAATCGGCTAGTTAATGAGCCAAATGCTAATGCATGTAGCGTAGCCGTCTTCTCTTCTGAATAAAACTGCAAGCCAGAGCTAAATGGTTATGGTTTTATGCAAATGTTTTATTCAACAAGAACTTTGAAACAAAATACATCCAGATGGCTCTCGGAAAAATCGTCTACTTTTATATTAGTACTGTGTCTGTATAATACATTATCTTTAGACGTCAGAGAAAAAAAATGCAACTCAGAAGAGTGTTCTGCTAAAATAATCTTGAACAAAGAGTCGTAATGTGATAGATATTCACAAAATACATACACAGATTGCACATTCGCTTCAAAATGACCACCACATCTAAAAAAAGACTCATCTAACAAAGTTAGACTGAATAGCCCAATCTGTTGTAAAACATCTGCCTATGCAGTAACGTAAAACTTTTTTGTACACAAGTGATTTAATTTATTAATTGCTATTTAATTTACAAATACACCTAAGTATCTCCAACATCGACCATTGTGTCTGAGAGACAAAGCGATGGTGGGAAAGCGACTTAACCTTTGACCTCAGTACAGGATAACACTAACTCATTATCTCATTAATCACCGGTCACTTTTACAGGAAGTGGAGACACACTTGACCTAACACACATGCATGTACACACACGCACGCAAACACACACGCTTGTGCATGCGCGCACACACACACACACACAACCACACACACACACACACACACACACACACCGCAAGTTGATCGATCCTCTGCAATTTCATGATGTACTGTATGTAGCATTAGGTAATGAAATGTAAGCAGGACAACTACACTTGGCATCTGCAATCAACTGATTACAGATATTCATTACATTACACATTCTTATTCATCGCATTATACATTTGCACATCGTTAACCATTAGCGACTCATCAACTGCAGAATAGCCCATATTGTTCATGTGAATTATAAATACACGGTCTGGCCATCCTTGCTTAGAAATACGGTGCTCAGTTTGATACTCGATGTTGCTTAATTTTCCATAATATACAATGCAAAATATATTATATTCTGTATATAGAATACAGAGGCCATCGCTATACGTTTTGCTGAACCCATCTCATGTCTGTCTCTAATTCAGCAACTGCAGAAGGTCCCAGCATTTACACTCTGTGTTATCATCTGGTATAGTATGAAGTGTGCTTGCAAAAAACTCTTTTGGCTTTTGTCTGTGAATATTCTCATTTATCAAGTTCATGCTAGTCAATAGAGTTGTGTTGGACAACTGGACTTTCATGAAGTGATAGTTCATAAGAATAACTGTATCAGTGATGAACTACCTGGATTCATTAGTTACAAACCATTGCCAGGTATCCAAAATGACCTAGTTTTACCTGTCCAGCTAAACCAGGTGATTGCCTTTTTGAACAATCAGCTGGTTGAAATTGGACCGGTTAAACCAGGTCATTTGAAGTAACTACTGAATCAGGTTGACCATCTCTGAATTGAATACAGTAACTTTCACCTTTCATCAAAAACATTTCATCAGTTCTAACTTCTGGCCTGTTGGCAATACAGTGAGTCAAGGCGAAGAGACTAAAGAATACATATCAAATCTGAGTCTTGAGCAGGGCAACAGTGAGGAATTTTACCTTCATTTGACTATTCCATGTTGCTTTTATCTGATTGTTCTGTCTTTGTAAAAATCAAACACTCAAAAACATTTAAAATTGTGAAATGCGTGAATATTCAAACAAGGCCATTAGAAATCACCAAATCTTGCCACAGCATCCAGCAACAGAAGCTCAGTAGCACACAGTAGCACACTGTCTGATTCATTGGCGTAAATAACAAATAAAGAAAGTGTCTTTTTCACTTCAGTTGACAATTATGAAAGATTCACTTCAAGTCCACCAACAGGTGCAAATAGTTAAGAAGGTAAACATAACACATCATACTGAGAGACTCAGCAAAAAAAGGCAAAAAATATCTCCATAAATGTAAAAACTCCCATGATACTCATAGCAGCGTTAAGTCAAGTACAGCCAATGTAGTCTCTGATCAGACAACATTCGAAACCAGCACTTCCTGTATTGCGATCAAGGTGAGTTCAAGGTCAGCTCAAGGAGAGTTGAAGGTGGGCCACAATCCATGATGACCAAAAACAGTCAGTGAACAAGTGTCTCTGCTTTGAACCCCTGACCTATTGCTTGCATGGTCAAACTTTCCAACAAGACCTAAAAACCAACTCTGCTTTTACTTTTGCTTTAAATACACCTATTATTCTTCGTATGAATTGCTTTTTGATGCCGACTCGGCCAGGACAATAAATTAACGTGTCCGTCTAGCGCCGATCGAGCCTCCACTTCACTTTTGAGAAAAAAAAGAAAGACAGAAAAATCGAAGATTCCTTCAAAGAGGAGTAAAGCGGAGCCATAAAAGCACTGACTCCTCTTTAAGTAGGAACACTTAACTAATTAGGCGGCGCAGGAGAAGCAATCCATTACTGCTGAGGAGGAGATCCATCCCATCCTCATCTGTGGCAAGTGTCAGCCCTCCTCCGCCACTCCCTTTGCTCTCTCGTTCTATCCCTCTCTCACTCTATCCCCCTATCCATCTCTCCCACTCTGCTCCCTCCCTCACGCCATGCCTCTATCCCTCGCTCCATGTTCAGAAGATTGACAGTGCGGTCTCCCATGAAAGGGTCTCTGCAGCTGTGGCAGCCCTGAATGCCTCCAGCGGCAGCTTTGGATGCCTCCAGAGGCTCCTATTCCACTCTGGCCTGTGCAGCCCCTGGGAGCGGTTGGGTGGGAGTGGGGCAGGGCTGGGTGGGGCACACGAGGGTGCTGGTGAGGTCTAGTCTATAATGCATCCTCCACGGTCAGCTGATCCTTCTGCTGAGCTGAGCTTCCCTCCTGCTGTGTTCTTCATGACCTGCAGGGGTCAGTGTTGGACAGGTGGCCACGGGGAGAGAACCCTGCCGGGACAATTTGTGTGTGTGTGTGTGTGTGTGTGTGTGTGTGTGTGTGTGTGTGTGTGTGTGTGTGTGTGTGTGTGTGTGTGTGTGTGTGTGTGTGTGTGTGTGTGTGTGTGTGTGTGTCTGTATGTGTGTGTCTGTGTGTGTGTGTGTGTGTGTGTGTGTGCGCGAGTGTCACTGAGCAGTGCTCTGGTAGGCTCTCAGCATGATCTTGTGTTTGGTGGTGTTCTCGGTGCGTCTCCTCTGCTGCTCCCCGAGGTGCTCCTTCAGCCGGGCCGTGGTGAAGGTCAGGGTCTGCCTGCGCAGCTTCATCAGGTATGAGTCCTGCAGCCACATGTGGGAGAAGCAGTCCTTCATGGACGGACGAGACCTGATAGATTAAAAACAAAACAACCCACGGGAGACTTGGTCAACAGTGACACCTGGGGAAGTTCATTTCCTACAGGTACTAGTCCAAAGTTCCATACACACACTTCAAAATTAACTAGTTCGTTCATAGTTTGTAGTTCATTGAGCTAGTTCAGGTTCAACAAAGGTAATAACTGAAAATGTGGCTGTGCCAACATAGCTTTTTCCTACAGGTATATCGGTCATAATTGGGGAAACAAACCAATGAAAAGGCAAAAATCCCTAAAATACATATATTTAAAAAAGACAATATGGAAAATAAATGAGCATACTTTTGCAAGATAGATATTTATGCATGCATAGAAATACAATTCACAAACTCTCTGTTATTAACAATAATAATGCTATTTATTTAGGACATATCCTTATACATTTCTAAAACCACATCTAACCAACCTAAAATCAAATGTTTTAATTATATTATATGAAATATATCAAATTTGAGCAGATTAAGACAATTTTGACGGGGTTTTTTGGGGCATTTTTAAATATTTATTATCCACCGTCTCACCAGGGGTATCCATGGAGAGCCTTCTTCAGGAAGCCAGAGGCAGTCTGGGATACGTTAGGGTACAGCTTAGTGGCGTCAAACTTGGCCGCTACTATTTTGGACTCAGTAAGTGTGGGGTCCTTATCCTGGAATGGTAGTCTTCCACTCAGCCTGAATAAAAAAAACAGTCAGACAGGCAGGCAGACAGAAATCAATGCCACAAACATAATTTCCCTACATACAACATGCCAATTCCCCACAAACACACATAAACATCTGTATTATATAATTTCATATTAAGTATTCAAAATAATTATATTGATGAATGTACAAAAAAAATAAACATAACCAATACCATTTTGTTTTAAGCAATCTCTATATACAAAACACAATAGTGACCTAGTTTTGGGCTTAGTCACCATCTTCTGTTGTTGTTCTGAGTGGGTCTTTGTGCTGTGACTCACACAATGTAAATGAATATTGCTATGTATGTGCCTTGAGTAACCTTATGTGCAGTGCATTGTATTGTGTTAATATGAGTGACACATTGTTATGTGTACATATAATTATGTGTCCTGCATAATCTTTTGTGTATTGTATAACTTTTCCTGACAGGCCGAGTGCTATTTGCACTGTATTGTTATGTGCACTGCATAACACCATATGTATTACAAAAAAAAATGTGTCAAGCTTTGTGCCATATTGTTTTGATTGACATGATGCAGGCAAATACAACTTAGCTTTGTTGTTTGAGTGTCATACTGTTCTGATTTACATGTAGACCAGGCAGAGTACTATTCCAAGAGCATGGTTAAGTGATAAACCGGGCTATGTTAACCTACAGGAAGTAGTACACGTAAACCTGCTAATAGATAGCCCACGGGCGTCATTTTGTTAAGAAAATGAGGACCCAAGGCTCTTCTTTTAGATGATTTACCACTACCTCAACCTGGTTTACTGCTTAGCCAGGCTGTTGGACTACTCCCCAGCAGTGTCATTACCCACATGTACATGAATATTGGGTAACACCTTATTTTAGGGATACATCTATAAGCACTAATACATACAATGTTAATGCCTGGATAAGTAACTTGTAAGGCATGTACTAAGGCCTACTAGGTCCTTACTAAGGTTAAATTGGTTGGTTGGTTGGGTTTATTTATGGATATAGAAAGACAAAAAGGTATCCAAGGGATAGCATGTAAAAGCGTAAAACACTTATTTCCAACATGGTCCCTGATGGAAGAGGACAAGACATACAAAAACATGTAACAGATATCACATACACATATGCCAGCACATTCCTACGTCACCTAGTTCTCCATTTTATTCCACAAAAATACTATTATAAAATAATATTTAGTGGAAGGCTATTCCATAGCATAATCCCTGTATAAAAGAAAGAGCTGCGAGCTGTGCTTTTTGAAGCTGGTACCTTACAGGAGCGAACACTTGCTCTTGTTCCATGGGCATGTTGAGTATGCACCATTACAATCTGGGATCCCAAGTACTTAGGGGCTATCCCGTTAATAATGTTAAACATATGATTCGGTTTTAAACCCTTAATTTCACAGGCAGATAGTCCACTTTCTTAAAATCATTTGAAGTAACATGATACCTAGATGGTTTACCTAATATAAAACGGATCATGTTGTTCTGCATAACCTGCATTTTATTTTTTATTTTCACTGTCAGGCCACTGTACCATGCTGAACAGGCATAGTCAAAATGGCACTGCACAAGCGCTGACACAAGAAGTTTTTTAACTTTAAAATCTAATTGCCTTGTGTTACGGTACAAAAATTTCAATTTAGAAGCACTTTTATACAATAGCTTCTCCACAATTGAATGACCAGTCAAAGTCTGATCCAGTGTTAAACCTAGATATGTAACTGTTGATTTTGTTTGTATTTCGTTACCGTTACATGTGCCTTTTAACTCAGATGCCTTTTTTATCCTAGCACTGGGGTAATAAATCCCTTGTTGTGCATGAACAAGACATTTGTCTAACAAATGTTTGATTTTGCTTTGTACATGCCTTACAAGTTACTTATACAGGGATATTGTATGTATTCGTGCTAATAGATGTATCCCTAAAATAAAGTGTTACCGAATATTCTTATGTGTGTGTTGTATAATAGCCATGTTTTGTGTTGTTAGCCTCAATGCCATACTGTTATGAGAAACTCGCATGATGTACACCAGTGCTCCTTTTCTCCACATGTAGATGGATTGTTGATGCATTATTATTATGTGTGTGTTGTGTAACCTAGCTTTGTTGTTAGTCTGAGTGACATGTTGTTGCAACTCACATGATGTAGACGAGTACTCCCACTCCCCACATGTCAACCGGAGGGCCCACCACATCCCCCTTCAACAGCTCTGGAGCTGCACAGAGAACAAGAAACAACAAAGACATGAACCAACAAACCAAGACAGCAAAGAAAATATGACAGAAAAAAAGAAAGAACGAAAGGAATGGCAACATGGCAATCCTTGACACACTCCCCCTCACAGGTGCCTGTCTGTGTGACTTTTGTCTACATTAGACCACACGCAGAAGTTTGGTTGTTAGGGACAGACTGAAATTTTTCCAAATGATATGGCCATTTAGAAATCATAAAGTTCATAAGGGTTGGAGCAGGCGTCACCCAACAGTTTTTTTCTTCTTTTTAAGGGTGCTGACCAAAATATTGTAAAACTGACAAATGAAAAAAGGTCGCACCATGCATAGGTTTCCTATGCATTGTGCGACCTTTTTTCATTTTTCATTTGGAAATCATATGCATGATATCAATAGTAATATAAATGTGCCATATTAAAGCTCTAGTGTGGTCTCTACAGCATCAAAGGCAGCATCGGTGCGCTAATTACTATATGCAGGGCCAAATTAACGCACAGGCCAGATATGGCTGCAGTCTAGGGTCCCCCACCACCTGCCACGGGGCCCCTCATCAGACAAAAGTGAAAAATTGCAGAAATGTGACAAGATGCAATATTGAAAAAAATCATCATCAAAATAGTGTTGAGCAGAGTCAGTAGACATGTTATGCTTATTTCCTAGCTTGTAATTATGACAGTGTGTATGTAAATGTTCCCTCTGGGTGGGCCTCTTAATCCGGCCTTGACTATAAAATACTGTTTTAGTTTTCTACCAACTAACCTACCAGGATACTCTAACATGGCTAGCTCAAGATCAAAGATCAGATTTGGGAATGGGCATCGTAGTTGCAATAGGCAGCACGTCCTACATACTCTTCGTTTCATTATGCCAAAATGACCTTGCTTTATTTCTCTACACCTACGATAGGAGCTAGAGCAGGGATTTCGCCACACTAGCGGTAGATCATGAGGGGAAGAGAGGCTTGAGCATTCAACATTCAACCTACCAGAGTATTCTAACGTTGCCAGGTCTCTGCTGTAACTCCTCAGCTGCAGGGGGTTGAAGCTCTGAGCACTGCCCAGATCGACGAGCTTCACGGTGTTGAGCGGCGTCACCATGACGTTGTCGGGCTTGATGTCCAGGTGCAGGTAGCGGCGACTGTGGAGGTACTCAAGACCCTGCAGCACACCCACCAAGTACTGCACCACGTCATCCTCAGAGTAGCGGAACCTGCATAGAGGAAATAACATTAACACAATAAAACAACAACAACATTATTATGTGGAGCTACTCAAGGCCCTGCAGCACACAACAGGCAGATACTGGATCATGCCGACAGCCGACCTGCTGGACAGTCGACTCAGGGACAGCTTCTTCCCTCAATGTATCAGACTGTTGAATTCAAAAACACCAACATAGGAAGGAATCCACTCATCACATCTCCCCTTTCTCCAACCTGCCATTTTTTTATGCAGCTTTCAACTTTTTCAACATTTTAAATATATTTTTTTCCTACTTTTTTTTTCCTTTTTAATATTCTTTTTAACCTAATTTGGGACTCCCAGAGCAGGGAAGCTTTTCATTGTATATATATACAGACAAGAAAATAACATTAAAGCAATAAAACAATAACCTGACTCTTGACAGATGAATGGGTTCCACCTTACTCCACGAACATTCATCTGGAGCTACGCCATTGGCATAGGTCTGCGAATGTGTGGGTTTATAAAAAAAATCCTTGCACCTGATTGGGGAAACGCTTGTCTGACATTTTTATTGAGGTGCTATTTTAACTACTCCTAGAGTTGAAATTACAGAATCAATTTAAGAATCACAGAGTCAGTCCATGTGAGTGGACATTTATGTCTAAAATAGCAGTCGCGCTTCCCTCATTTTTTCCCTTCTAAATTACGTTTCACATCCCTGCAAATCCCACAATCCTGATTGGTGCTACTGCATTTTGCTTGGGGAGCAGGGCAAATCTGAAGGTCCTCCAGACCGTCGTGTGAACTCACAAAGCTGAGCGGATATACAGGGTGTGGCGAGAGTCAGGCTAATAAAACATTATCACTGCAACAGCATCACCAGACCCTGTAGCACTTCCACTAGATACTGGTTTATGTCATCCTCTGAGTAGAGGAACCTGCAGATGAGAAAATGAAATTAAAGCAACAAATCAACTTTGTCAAGAACTGGCCCTAGTGTGGCTTAGCGGAAGGGCAATTGTCTGCTACGCGAGCGACCCAGGTTCAGATCCGGTACGGGTCCTTTGCCGACCCTTCCCCGTCTCTCACCCAAATGTTTCCTGTCTCTCTCTCAAACTGTCCTGTCACTAATATAGTCTAAAAGCCCAAAAATATATCTTTAAAAAAACATTGTCGAGAACTGCGTGTAGAGTATTTCCTTCCCAGTACATAGGCATCAAGTAGGGACACTATCATACTGTACATACAAACACACACAACTACACATGCATATGCACACACACACACACACACACACACACACACACACACACACACACACACACACACACACACACACACACACACACACACACACACACACACACACACACACACACACACACACCAGGGTCACACCCCTGCTGTAGACAGACATACATATGCAGGCACGCAGGCACGCACACACTCTCTCCCTCTCTCTCTTTCTCTCTCTCACACACACGCACACACTCTCTCCCTCTCTCTCTTTCTCTCTCTCACACGCACACACGCACACACGCACACACACACACACACACACACACACACACACACACACACACACACACACACACACACACACACACACACACACACACACACACACACACACACACACACACACACACACACACACACACACACACACACACACACCTGTCACCTATTATATGTACAGCCATGATCATGCATACACATACAAACTGTACACACACCAACAAAAACAAACGCCCTTACACACACAGACACACAGACACACACACACACACACACACACACACACACACACACACACACACACACACACACACACACACACACACACACACACACACACACACACACACACACACACACACATACACAGACCTGTCACTGAGGCTGTACAGTAGCTCCTTCCCGGCACAGTTCTCAGTGATCAGTACGAGGTATCTGGGGGTGACGTAGGCCTCGTGCAGGGCCATGATCCTCTCGTTGTGGAGCGACTTGAGCGTGTGGTACTCCGCCACCGCCTGCTGCTTGGTCTCCGGCTCGTACGAGACGATCTTGGCCATGAACATCTTACCTGTCGCGTTCTCACGACACTCGCGGATCACACCGAAGCGACCCCTGGGGGAGGTACAACGAGGGAATGAAGTGAAAAAAGTGAACACCTCAATATATTTATAAATAACAATAATAATAACGCTTCATACCGGTACAACAAAATACTACCTTGGAAAACGATAAAGAAAATTCTGTCACCAGGGAACATCAGAAACAAAATGAGCCCTGTTATGCACGTCAGTATCAATGACTTTGGAAACTGAAATAAAATCTTGCAATCAGCAAGATGAAGGCCGCAGGGCCAAATATGCGTTGGTGATTTTTAATGCACTTTCCCATATCATAAAGTTTGTTTTTTACCACATTAATCAGCTGAAGTGCCTGGATCAAGGATCTTTTTCCTAAAATCTTGCAATGCTTGAGAAGCCACTAGAAACCTTTATAAAATTGATCCCTGTATTTATATATCTATCTATATTAAACTGCCTATATTTTGACACAGACAGCTTACACTAGTGGATGAGGATATGAATGGAAAGTGGAAAGGAGGCTGTGTACCTGATCTTCTCCTCCAAGAAGGTGTAGGGTTTCTGGGGTACCCCCTGCCTCAGCCCGGCCTCGCCGCTCTTCACTGGGGCGCCTCTGTGCCCACCCGGGGACGTGACGGGACTACCAGGGGTGGGGGATGTCGCCCCCTCGCCGATGGGACTCATACTGCTCACCAGCACTACGGGAGAGATGGGAGTGGGTGCCACGCGGGCGGTAGAGAGGGGTAGGTGGGAGGGGGGCATGGGAGCGCTTGGGAAGGGCACTGGGGAGGTTGCGGAGGGAGGTGGGTAAGAGGGCACAGGAGACATCACCCTGCCGGGTAACGGGACGGGGACAGAGGGAGAGGAGGTGGAGGGAGAGGAGGAAGAGGAAGTGAGGCCGGTGAGGGCGGGAGCAGCTGTGTGGGGTGATTGACAGCTCACACTGGGCACTGGCGGGGTCATCTGGGTGATGGGCGGCACTATGTTCACAGGACTGGTGGGTTTGGGTGCGACCAGAGGAGGTATGGACTTGATTATTGTCTGAACAGCTGAAGCAGTTGTCTGTCTCTGGCCCAGAGGTGGGTCAGGCTGCGGTGATTGGGCCTCGGCCCGGCTGCGCGGGGGCCACACGCGGGGGGTTCTGGTGACTGCGGGGACAGTTGCAGGGGGACTGGAAGGGGTGACGGGGACAATAGAGGTGGGGACAGGGGCAGGGGAGGGAGTGACGGGGACTTTGGAGGAGGTTTTTGAGGGGGCCAAAGGAACTTCAGGAGTGGTGGTGAGGGGTGCAGAGGTAGACCTTTGGTAGACCTGGCCGGGCATGTGAACAGACAGGAGGGGTGCGGGGGTGATAGCCCTGGCCTGTGCCTGTGGCTTTGGCAGTGTTGGTGGTGGGGATGCGGCAGCAGCAGGAGGGAGGCACACGGTGGGTACAGATTTACTGTGTTGGACCGCAGAGGAGGCGGTTGCCATGGCAGCATCAGATGATGGAGGAGGAGAGGCAGGAGGAGGAGGAGAGCTGGCCTTTCCCATCGCTGGTCTGGAGAGCTCACTCCCTGTCACAGAGGACGAATACATCTATCATGTTAACAGATGTGTGAATACAAGAACACTTTTGCTTTGCATATGTCGATATAGCATGCACTGTGCATTCATTTTGAATCCCAATTTGTCCCAAAGATTATTCATGTGATTGTAATCAGTACAATCAGATTCAAAATATGAATTCATTTTAAATGCGTTGTCTTTCCTGAATGGTCTTCTAGCATGTGCTGTACCGTTGGTGTTCAAGGCCACTTTAACCGCCGGTATGTGGCTATAGGATCCTTGTAATTTGGTATGGTAACTCTGTCCCCTCACCCAGGGGTGTCAACAAACTCAATTCAGTGCAGGGGCCTCACACATTATTTGATCTCACGTGGGCCAGACCCGGGCCAATTGATCCAAGGTATTCTCTATACTGTACATACCTGTGGTGTTCACGGCCACTTTATCGGAGATGTTGCTGTAGGGTCCCTGTCCCGCCTTGTTGACGCAGGCCACCCTGAAGCGCAGGGTGCTCCCCACGGGCAGCTCTGTGGCGTTATGGTAGCAGTCCACCAGCCCAGTGCTCACAATCAGCCAGGTGGTCTCCCCTGAGGAGGACGCCAAACACTTGCATCAGATTACACTGAGAAGGTTAAAGGACAGCTGCAGTATTTTGAACAGTAGCCCCTTAATGCGCGCCGTACCTCCAGTGGCACGCTTTAATACTCATTGAAATGTACCTACCATAGCACTACAATACTATGACACAACACAGGCTCTTTAGTAATGCACCACGACTTGGTCATTACCATACTGGTAACAACAAATGTATAAAGCCGTGTCTTAAGGGGTTAAGCCCTTAGCGCAGAGCCTACGTTATAACCTTACTGTCACCAAACTTGTAATGGCTATGTCTTAATATGTTACTTAAAGCTCTCTGTAATGTCATATCAGTGCTGTTATGATGTAGTTAAGTATTTTCAGCAAATAGTGAATAGGCCCGTCGGCGACCCCGTCTACAGCAAGAGGCTACGCCCCTTTCCTGAATACGCTCACCATTTACTTGATGTTTGTTGCTACCTCTGTTATTTGACTAATTTGGATTTGTATCAGCCGGCTTTTGGATAGAAGCCAATGGGCATGTCCATATCTGTTCTTAAAACCAACCTAAACATTTGTTTTCAGGCATGTGCAACTCACCAAGTGTTTAGGGGTATTCACTGATATTCCATGACACTTTTTTGTAGCGAAGCATGGCTTCTGTTGAGTTTTATGTAGGATTTTGTAAATGCATTTTTTCCCCCTTTCATTCACAAAATGCCAAATAAAACATGACGGGAGACTGGATGCCAGTGAACACCCCTTACTAGTTGGTGAGATGCATAAAAATGTTTACAACAGACAACAGATGTTGAAAGAAAATGTGTAGTTGATACTCAATCTACTCTCACTCTCAATGAATGAATACATGGATCAGCACAGTCCTAACTAGGCAATGGCATGATGATGATGTTTGTGGCATGTCATTTAAACACACTGTGCATAGCAGGGATACCACAGCAAACATGAAAAATATACATGTACTTAAAACACAACGACTTGTGGATCGCTTGGAATTTCCTCTGGCTAGCTAGCCAAGAAACACTAATTTATAACACTATGGGAGACACTTGTTTAAAGTCAGCATTCGCAGGACATACACGCACAAACTCACGCATGCACGCACGCACGCATGCACGCACGCACGCACGCACGCACGCACGCACACACTAACCCTCAGTCCTGCGCTCCAGTGAGTATGTGCAGGGAGGTTTGGTGTCGGCTGGTTTCCACATGACCAGAGCTGTGTTCTTGTACGTCTGGGGAACTTCTGGAGTTCCAGGCCGCTTAGGGACACCTGCGGACACACACGCATGCATGCACGAACACACACACACACACACACACACACAGACACACACACACACACACACACACACACACACACACACACACACACACACACACAGATACACGGACGCAAGCAAACACGCAAACACATACACACACACGCGCACACACTCGCACATGCACACAATCACACACACATGCACACACACACATACACACACACACACAAACACACACAAAGTCAATTGTGAGTACTTCAAAAGGATCTAGGCAGCAAAAAAAAAAAGAAAATTGGACATGACGCTAAAAATACAACTCATGAAACATTCAGGGTTTGTTTTATCCCTAAATGATTTATTCATGGAAAAATAAAATAAAAGAGGAACACGAAACATGCTCATAGGAGGGTAGTCCAAGGACAACAGAGAGCCCAATTTGACTGCAGACGTGCATCAGATAATGCAGCTCTAACATCGGTAAAAGGCCTCTGCTCTCCTCATTGTCTAATAGAAACAGGCTGCGTTGCGGCTGAGCTGAGGATGTGCCTGGCTGCCTGGGTAAATCCTATGTCCTTACAGTAAAACTCGATTGGACACAAATCTAATATCGAGCCTGATTTGATTACACTATCTCGCATTGAGATTTGATTTTCAAGTGAAGCATTAGGGCATTTCAATGTGGCCATGTGGGATCGGTCTGGACTACAAGGCCTCCATGACAGACACGAGATCATAATCATACAGTAGGGTAGCTATCAAGCAAGAGAGAGGGTGCAGCAGTCAGTAAAATAGTTGTGGAAAGGGCATTGGTGGCCACACACTCGAATTGAATAGAATAGAATAGAATGGAATAGAATAGAATAGAATAGAATAGAATAGAATAGAATAGAATAGAATAGAATAGAATAGAATAGAATAGAATAGAAAAGAATAGTATAGTATCATACAGTATAGTATAGTATAGTATAGTATAGTATAGTATAGTATAGTATAGTATAGTACAGTAAAAACCTCACAGGCCAGTGAGATGGTACATGAGCTGGTAGAGGTGGCTAGTGGGTTGGAGGCAACACACTCGTACAGTCCGGCGTCCTTGCTGGTAGTGTTGAGGATCATCAGGTGTTGTCTGCCGTCTGGACTGCCCATCAATGTCATCCGGCCGTCAATCACCAGGGGGCTCTTATCTGCAGAAAAGATTAACTCATTTTAGCCTGAGGCACCTGCAAAAATGCCTGCTAAATGTCAAAGCCCTTTTTGGGAAAAGGTGCTCCTATAAAAACCTAAATATCTCAGCCTGACAGCCTCCGAAGCACATGAAAACATGAAATGAGTTACATTTAAAAGCTATGACCCTCCTCTTGCATTAGAATATTTTCATTCAGCTTTAACATACTCAACTACAACATACTAAAAACAAACATACTCAACATACTAAAAATACACATTTTGAGTAAAAAATCCCAAATCTCATGAATGCTGAATGCTGCATCTATGTCACTCCAGGCGCCTAGGTCAAAGCAGCATATACGCAACATCCAGCAATGGGTTACAGGGTTAGAAAGAACGCCTGACACAATGCACAAATGTCAAAATGACATAATACTACATGTACAATAAAAACATTGTCTTTAGAGGTTTCCACACAGGGGCGGTCCTAGGGCGGACCGACCAGGCAAATGTGTCCACCAAAATATTGCGAAAATGACCAATTAGCGCTATTAACATCTTATTCCCGTGTTGTTACCACACTATTGCAATAATAACATGGTATTAGAGGTTTTTATCAGCAGTTATTTTTTTCTCCGGGTGGTGGTGCAGTGGTGGGGGCGTTTCCCAGGACGCCAATCATTGTAGGATCACCGCTGTTTCCATACAGGTGTATGATACAAAGCTTTTATTATATATGAATAAGGTTGTTATTAGTGTTTTGACACCTTTGAATATGGTGATGAAAGAGCTAAAAGGGCACCTCGAACACTAAAATGCATTCATATTCATATATTCTGTGAGATTATACTCTCATTGATTAATCTGTACCCTTCATCCAGGTGATTTTGGGAAAGGGGCTGGCAGCTGGCAGACAGCTCATGGTGACCGGGTCTCCCTCCAGTAGGATATGGTCCTTCAGCTTTATGTGGAACACTGGAGGATAGTCTGGAAATAAACATGCAAATACATTTCAATGTAATCTAAATACAAAACATGATCCTGAAACAATCATCATAGATTTCGGGCAGCATGCGGTACAACATCAAATGTAACCCAGTAAGACACTGCCCCTGTTATAATTAGAATAGCAATGGCCAAGTTGTAATGTATGTAGACAGTCATAGCAATGTAGTAATATGGTAGAAAAGTTTTTTCAATGTTTCACTATTACAGCATTCCATTGGTGGAATAGAGTGTGTTAAGCGGCTGCAACATCTAAGTGTTCCACAGTGTTAGGAGAATGCTTATGTGCACGTAGCCAAGAGACATTTTGTATGTTTAAAGAATAATACATTTAAATACATTTTTCCCATGCACTGGGAAATAATAGGTAAAAGCAAGTTATTTTCACTGTTTCTACGGCACAACACATTTTCAGCTCTGAGAGAAATTCAGTTTAATTAAGTCAGATTTATTTAGTCCCTGCTTGAGCTGCTTGACTATGCTCAGCTACAGTGTGCTGCATGTGGGTGGCAGTGAGTGGGAGTTTGCCCGATGCATCATTCATTGCTAGACCAACAACAACACATGGACATGGCAGACACACTACCTGAGGGTGAGCGAGTGTACTCCTTCCCCTTCGCTTCCTCTTCCTTGGAGACAGGCGCCGCAGGAGTGACCTGGGCGGGGCTTTTGCCCCTCTTGCTGCGAGACAGGCCCCATCGATCCCACCGCGAGCGGCGATCCGTCTCAGGAGCTGTAATGAACAGCATAATTGCGTTAGACCGAGGGGCAGATGCCACTGTTGCATAACGGCAGCTCGATTGCTGCAGATGGTATCACAGCCAATTGCAAATCGACTACTTATAATATGCATGCACTTACATAAACGTAATTACATTATCTGAATTTGGATGTCAAGAACAGCATTCAAGATTGAGGCAAAAGGTACAAATGAGATCACTATTGTACAGTACATTTGGGTCATTTCACGTGAAATCAGACACTTTGGGACCCGACCGACACGGATTTCAATCATACTTGGTGTGCCTTTTCAGTAGCAAGGTAGCACCCCAGAACTGCATTGGTTTGAATCTGACACTAATATTAAGGGAGAAACAGACTAGGAAAGGTTCACATGTGAGGGTAGGACACTATACATTCAGCCTTGAATATATCAGTCAGTGTTAGTCACAAAAAGATGCCTGTGGTGTTGTTTGAAAGCTCTTTTCTGGCTCTACATATTACACAATCACCTTGGAATACAACTACTCTCAGAATATGAATTATGATAAATTGAAAAATTAAAAATTGAATATCTAAAAAACTCATATTTTAAAATGGCCAGTTCCTTGTCCAAACGTAGCCGGCAATGTCATGAGCAGCACCTAAAATGCTGGTGTTCGGGTTGTTATTCATTTCAGAGACAATTTGACTCACATATATGGCGTCATACAGACCACTTACTAATAATATGGTAATACCATAGTAGCATCACATGACAAAACAAAAACAAAACAAAAATGGTCAGTGTCCATGGTCCCAGGTTTCAGAAACTAAGGCAGATGTCCATTTATACACACCAAATGATTATATGTGAATGTTTGAACATTCCTTCTCTGTGTACCTGTGCCATCTTCCCTTTACCGTACTTTAAAGAGATAATCAATGGCTACACTCTCATTTTGTACTCTACCAGTGCATTTGAAGCAGCAGCTGTGTCTTTTGTAGATAATGTATAAGTACGTCCCGTTGCAGTTACAGGTTCCACTACCAGAAGCACATCCTGATGATCCATGACAAGTCTATCTGGTCTGAAGGGAAAGTGAAGGATGGAGATGGCCCATGAGGATGCAGGAAGTTCAGTTTCACCTCTCCAGTGCTCGGCATACATTCCTCAGCACATGCTAGCCACCAGTTGCCATCATATACAGCTACAACATACCCTTTGATGCTTGAAAATGTAACACATTCCTTTACTGAGCTCACTCTTTCAACCCTGCCTTCTCTGAATGCTGAAAATGGCCCAACTTCCACTGTGTCTATTGACAATGGGCAGAAGTTGTGTAGTTTTTGAGTACCTGGAATAGTTCTTGCAGATTCAACCTTTTCAACAGGTTCTCAGCTTCATGATGGTACATCTCTGTTGTGGCAAACTGCAATGGATGTTCTTGGACATTATCCTTGACTGACTCCCTTTGAACCAGGAACGTTTTTTAAAACTATAGTTTTATAATTCAAGATGCTATTCAATCATTTCACTGGAACAACCAGTGCAGGCCACAATCCATCCATTTGTATGCTACTACCAAGATCAGTTGAAACTGGGAAAAAAATATGTTTTGTTGTTATTTCAGACTGCAACATTCATGATACAATTGCTGTACATCTGTTTCAGAAGCTCCTAATTCAGTTCCTCCAAACGTCCAAAGAAGATCCTATATTTTTTCTGATGGCTGTGCTGCACAATATAAGAACCTTAAAAACACAACAAATTTGTGCCACCACGAGGCAGATTTTCACATACCTGCAGAGTGGCACTTTTTTGCCACATCACATGGCAAAGGTCCATGTGATGGCGTTGGAGGGACAGTTAAATGGCTTGCTGCACGAGCAAGTCTGCAACGTCCTATTGACAATTAAATTGTAACACCAACTGTTTGAATTTGTCAAGGATAATGTCAAGAACATCCATTGCCAGTTTGCCACAACAGAGATGTACCATCATGAAGCTGAGAACCTGTTGAAAAGGTTTGAATCTGCAAGAACTATTCCAGGTACTCAAAAAACTACACAGCTTCTGCCCATTGTCAATGGACACAGTGGAAGTTGGGCCATTTTCAGCATTCAGAGAAGGCAGAGTTGAAAGAGTGAGCTCAGTAAAGGAATGTGTTACATTTTCAAGCATCAAAGGGTATGTTGTAGCTGTATATGATGGCAACTGGTGGCTAGCATGTGCTGAGGAATGTATGCCGAGCACTGGAGAGGTGAAACTGAACTTCCTGCATCCTCATGGACCATCTCCATCCTTCACTTTTCCCTTCAGACCAGATGGACTTGTCATGGATCATCAGGATGGGCTACTGGTAGTGGAACCTGTAACTGCAACGGGATGTACTTATACATTATCTACAAAAGACACAGCTGCTGCTTCAAATGCACTGGTAGAGTACAAAATGAGAGTGTAGCCATTGATTATCTCTTTAAAGTACGGTAAAGGGAAGATGGCACAGGTACACAGAGAAGGAATGTTCAAACATTCACATATCATCATTTGGTGTGTATAAATGGACATCTGCCTTAGTTTCTGAAACCTGGGACCATGGACACTGACCATTTTTGTTTTGTTTTTGTTTTGTCATGTGATGCTACTATGGTATTACCATATTATTAGTAAGTGGTCTGTATGACGCCATATATGTGAGTCAAATTGTCTCTGAAATGAATAACAACCCAAACACCAGCATTTTAGGTGCTGCTCATGACATTGCCGGCTACGTTTGGACAAGGAACTGGCCATTTTAAAATATGAGTTTTTTAGATATTCAATTTTTAATTTTTCAATTTATCATAATTCATATTCTGAGAGTAGTTGTATTCCAAGGTGATTGTGTATATATGTAGAGCCAGAAAAGAGCTTTCAAACAACACCACAGGCATCTCTTTTGTGATTAACACTGACTGATATATTCAAGGCTGAATGTATAGTGTCCTACCCTCACATGTGAACCTTTCCTAGTCTGTTTCTCCCTTAATATTAGTGTCAGATTCAAACCAATGCAGTTCTGGGGTGCTACCTTGCTACTGAAAAGGCACACCAAGTATGATTGAAATCCGTGTCGGTCGGGTCCCAAAGTGTCTGATTTCACGTGAAATGACCCATTTGCAATATGCAGGTCCTTAAATAGCCGCAATAATTATCATGATCTACATGAGTACAGCATTAATCAAGCTTGTCGCCAAAGGTACAACCAACTATTGTGCATTTATTGTAACATGCATATTGCCGCTTACTAGATTTCAGGTCCACCTGTGCGCTGTTGGTGGACTCCACTGATTCGTTGCCACCGAATTTGCCCGTCTGTTCCTCCAGCTGGTTCTCTGGAATGTCCATCTTCTTCAGGCTGGTGCCCTCGGACTGAGAGTGGCGTAGCCGCGAGAGAAGAGGGGTTTTCTTGCCCTCCGGTTTGGGCTCAGTCTCCTGTTCTCTGTCCTCGGACTGGCTGCGCATTTTCATGGAGATGCCGGCGACTTTGGCTTCGAACTTCTTGCGCATGGCCAAGACCGGGGACTCTCCGATCTTCTTTTGGTCTGGTTTTCCTTCTTCCACTGATGCGTCCGCTCTTTCTGCGTCCTTCTGGGTCTTGAGCTCCTTGCGTTCTTCTGATTTACTGCGGATCTTCTCTGAGATGCCTGCGACCTTGGACTCAAACCTTCTCCTCATGGCCAATACGGGTGACTCGCCAACCTTCTTGTCTTCCTTATCTGCCATTTCCTTCTTTGCTTCCAATTCTTGATCTGTCGTCTCTAGCACCTTCTTGTCCAGGGACTTGCTGCGACCCATAGCCCAGGACACCCTGCGCTTGCTAGTGGCCTCATCCTTCGGTGACTCTCCCTTTGGTTTCTCTTCCTTCTTAGTGACGAGGGAAGATTTCTTCGATCGCATGGAGAACCTGCCGATCAAGCCAAGCTCCTTATCCCCCTCCCTCAGGTCCTGCACAGACTTGGACTTCTCCTGAAGGCCTCTGGCCACTAGCTCCAGAGGAGCTCCAGTGGGTCCAGGTCTGTAGATATCCTCTCCCAACTTTCTGGGCATGGAGGGAGACTTCTCCTCTGATTTGGCTCTAGTCAGCCTCTTCAGGCCCCGTGTGAGAGAAGACTCCCGCTTCTTGAATCTTGCTTCAAACACCTCCTCTGAGTCAATGTCCTTGATGTCGGTTCTGAGGGGAGAGAGTGTGGCAACTCGGGCAAAAACGGCAGGGTGTTCTGGTGCAAGGATAGTCTCTGGGTTTGAGCGAGTTCTCGAGTGGGTGAGTTGAGCAGTAGGCGTTGTCCTCCCATTTGTTGAAGGGGTTTGTCTCCCATTTGGCTGTAGTCCCATGATGGTTTGCATGACTTCAGCATAGGCAGATCCTTTCTTCTCGGTAGGAGTTGACGCAGTAGAATCCACCTCCATCTTCAATTCTGATTCAGTTGAGATGGAAACCGTCTCAGATCTGTCCACCATACTCCCTCTCCTGCTGCTGTTCTCACCTCCGAGCACAGAGGAATCCACCGAGATGGTGTCCTTCAAAACAGACTGTGAAGACAAGGATACACTATCCTCTTCAGGAGTTTGAGAGGACAATTCAGAGACTGTTGTCTCATCTTGCTCATCATCATCCATTTCCTCTTTTCCCACAATCCACTTGATTTCCTGCTTCTTGCCCTGCAGTTCCACGATATCTGAAACGGATGTTGAAAGATTACTGTCAGTGGGAGACTCAGACCTGGAATTTACCTTTGTGGGCTCAGCAAGGACAGACATTGACATGGCTTCATGTAACTTCTGGTCTCCCATATGACCGGTGTTGGGGATCTCCAGTGGAGCCCCTGAGCGTCTATGCAGTGGCGTCGATTCGGGGTCACTAAACGAAGCACTCTTCCGAAACACCTTCATTTTTGGTGACCCCTCTCCTGGGTTCTCTGTAGAAGCTGCCCTTGTCATTCCACCTGCACCCATTCTTGTCCTGCGCAAGTTACGGTCCAGAGATGAGGTTCTCCTTTCGTCATCAACCCCCAAAGTCTCCAGCAGGGGTCCTCGTAGGCCGCTCATCTTCTTGTCTGCAGTACCTCCCCTCAGAAGCCTCTGTCTCATCAGCTCCAGTTTCAGCGCATAGTCCTCCTGGCTCAGTTTTCCCGGCCCGGGACTCGGAGTCCTCCTGGGTAGCTCCATGGAGACAGCCTTCTTCAGGCTGACGCCACTGCTGTCCTCTGCCTCTCCTGTCGTCTCAGCGCCCTCTTCAGGTGATATGTGGAGTAGCAGGGCGCTGTCGGCTGAGCTGCCCCTGCGCATGGTGGCCCTTCGGGACTTGATCCTCGCCTCTTCCTCCTCCACGCTGGAGCCGCGCTGAAGAGGCTTCCTCGTCTTCTCCCCGCCATCCTTCACCTCCTCATCTGACTCCTGCGTTTTCCCAGTCCCTGATTCAGCATCACACTCCATTGCCTCCTCACGATTGTGGTTGTTGGCTTTGACGAGAGTGGCAATGTCCGGGGCCTCTTCGTCCCCTGTGATCTCATTGAGGGACATCCGGGAGCCAGAGAAGACCATGTTGAGGGGCATGGGGATGAAGGGCAGCTCATCGATGTCCTCGTCCGAGTCGGAGGAGGATGATGCAGCAGGCGAGCTGCCTCTGAGGTGTTTGGACACAGCGATGGACGTGTGCTTGGCGGAGTCGTCCAGCAACTCTGGAATGGCCCTCATCACCATCTTGGACTTGTAGTTGATCAGAGATTTCTGTGGAGGAGACAAAAACAACACAAATTAAATATGGCTGATCTCTAACAAAAATCTAACAAATCTAATAACAAACAAGACAAAGGTACAAATATGGTATAAAAGCGCAAGCATTTTGTACAGTATTTGTAATTGAACAAAAAATACGCAAAAAGCACAAATACAATTATTTTTGACACTATTGAGCAATCTGTAACAAAGAGGTAAAAATAACAGGCATTTTATATTACAGCAGTAACTGGTGTGATAAGACATCTCTACGACAGTGAAAAAACACCCAAACACAAGCAAGAGGAGAATCAGAAGGAATTGGAATGCAATATCTCACCTGCCACTTCCTCCTGGCCTGTACCTGCTTATGCAGCACTGTACTGATGCTCTTTCCCTTTGTCAGAGTCTGAGAAACAAACAGGAAACTCCAATTCAGTCTGCATTAAAGCATGAAATGGACTAGAAGGCCATAGAGAATTCAGTAGTGCACAACATATCTACCTTAAACCACGGATGTCGAAGGCATTCTGTCGTGTCTGGCCTCCTGTTGAATCAAATTAGGAGAATCATTGAGAGGAGAGAAAGGAAAGGATGTCGGATTCATTAGTCAAACGTTATCAATTAATTGATCATCTTAATTAATTAAGAGAATTCACTCACAGACAGATAAGGAATGGATAACTTATTCATTAATCATATGAAATTAACTAATCAGGTTAATTAATTGATTGCGTAAGAGCATCGACTCACAATCTGTCCAACACCAGCAGCTTGATGACAAATCCTTTGGCTTCCCGACACAGCTCAGCAAACATGCCCTCCTCAAACGCTACATTGTAGTTCCTGATGTTAAGCAGTGTTTCGCGGTCGTTTTCTGCAGCAAACGGCGATACTCCTGTGAGGCTGTGAGGGATCACACAACAACACTCTCAGTAAATCCCACTATCGAACGTTTAGCTTTGCCTTTTGGTTTGTGCAGTGATTAGCGAGAGACAGATTGGTGATATTTTCCACACACTTTCATCTCACTTTAATCTCAATTTAATCTTTTTTTGGCAAGAAATTCAACATTGATTTTTTTTATGAAAAGGGCACATAAACCAGTGACAGGAAGTGTGATTAACGTACCATAAGTAGGTGATTACTCCGACGGGCCTGCAAAAGAGAGAGATGAAATACTTTTAACCCCTTTTCTGTAGAGCCTCTGATATAACCTGTCACCAAAATTGTAATTGTAATGTAATGTAACATTCATTGTAATGTAAAATTGTATAATCTTAATCAATTACTAAAGGCTGTCCACACTGTCATAGCAATGTTACTATGATTTAGTTAAGTCACTTCACTTGATGTAGTTGAGTTTTTTTCAGCAAAGAGAGAACGGGTGGGCCCATCTTTCCAAAGAGCCTACAGGATCTGAGTACTGTATGTAATGTTAGGCCAGGCCTGAAGAGGATCATATTCAGACAGCTCACCAGATGTCTGTTGACTTGGAGACCGGCGTTTGACTGACGAACTCGGGAGCGACAAACTCCGGCGTGCCATACGCGCAGTACTGCAGCTCTCCCTCCGTCAGCTTCACCGCGTTGCCAAAGTCACAGATGCGGATCTGGTCACTGTTGCGATCGGCCATCAGAATGTTCTCTGGCTGAGGATCAGAAGCACAAGGATTTGTCTACAGACCAAGTGGTTATAATAAAGCGCTCGGCTTTCAACAACATGCATGTTGCTTATGCAATGCATATTCATTAAGCGGACAACGACATCTCCATAGACCATGAGTGGGAACCTATATATATACAGTAGTACAGCCCTTAGAGGACTTTATTAATTTGAAGAGGCCCTTCGAATAAAAAAAAGTTCCCCATCCCTGCTGTAGACCAACTGCAGCTACTGTACCAACTTCAGAGAATAGAGATAGACATACACATAGATGTGAAAGTGGATAAAAACAATGTGTTTGGAGAACAAATCGTGTAAATATATAAAACATTCATATATTCATACTGTATAATTATATTAAGTTTTATCTTATCATATCTTATCTGCATCCCTCTGTTGCAGTATTCATTGAGGTACAAATAAACAGCCACAGAGCGGGCCGTTCTAAGCCATTACGTCAGCATCGTCGACTTCAAGTGTGGATGTGACTTTAATTGTCCCACCTGAGTGTAGAAGTGAATCTAAATGTTCAACCTTGTGCTTTACCTTGATGTCAAGATGAATGATGTTGTTATAGTGGAGGTAATCAATGCCTTCCAGTAGCTGTCTGATGGTGGAACGGACCTGGAAAAAAAAGTGTGTATAATTACAAAGGGTATCAGAGCATGGGACAAATATATTTAAGTATGTATCGGACCGCAGATATGGAGATGTTATGCCATCAGAGCACAGCACTTCAGATATTATATCAGAATATTTTGAGCATATTACAATTGAACACATATTATTAACACATATTATTAACATATATTATTGTATCACACCATGGCTAAGTGGTGAGCCCTGGGGTTCTTGGCCCCAATGCCCCCCCGCCTCTCTGCTCTGCCCCTGGGTATCAGAACATTGAAGATAGTATGGAATGAGGGAGTGAAGAATTATGGGCATTGAAGATGACAAACCTCTCCCTCCAATATGCTCGTCTTCTTTGTTATTCTTTCAAGAAGCTCCTCGTGACACCTGGGTGCCATTAAGGACAACATGACAGCCCTCTTGACAGCACTGTATATGAACTTTATACTGTATATTAATTATGAGCAGCCCAGGTGGGCTAAAGCCTACTAAAACACTGTAGCCACTACAGTAAAAGAAATATGTGGTAAATTATACACAACAGACCATAATGAATGCATGAACTTTGTTAACCCTTTCATGCAGAGCCTCTGTTATACTATAAGAGTCCCAAAATAAAAACACATTTTATACAATGTGCAGCCTCTTTTCTGAAAAAAACTGAGCTGAACATTTGAACCAGCACCCTCACAGTCAAAGTATTTAACTACATCTAAACAACATTACCATGCCATTACCAAGCAAAACAATAAGTAATAGTAAGTAACAGATTAAGGTATGGTATTACCATTTTTGGTCGATTGTTAAGCTTGGAGTAGGTTTAAATCTTAACAAGAAAATAGTGAGTAGGATCGCAGACACTCCCATCTGCACGAGAGGGCTACACTTTGCTTGTGACCTTTTAAAGGGATGGAAACGGCCTTTTAAGGATACAGCTCTGTGATGATCACAATCATGTTCTTCTTCTCGAAGGCGTCGTGGAAGTAGAGGATCCTGTCGTGGTCGAGCTCAGAGAGCAGGGCCATCTCGCGTAGCGCTGCTTCTTTCCTCTTGCCTCTGGCCGTGATGTGCTTGGCCGCGTAGTCCCTCTTGGCTGCTTTGAGAGTCACTCGCCTCACGTAGGAGAAGGCACCCCTGCACACGACACAAGGATTTAAGGATAGGATGGTTAGTACATAAGCAATAATGATTTTGGGCAGGACGAGAATGTGTACCCATATACTGTACGTGTATGTGTATGAATGTACTGTATATGTATGCAGTATACGTATGTATAAGGTAAAAAATATAAGTCTGTGTCCTCACCTGCTGAGCACCTTGTGCATGTTGTAGTAGTCAGGCGTGCGTGCGTGCGTGTGTGTCTGTGTGTGTGTGCCTGTGTGTGTGTGCTTATGCAGGTGTCATGACTGAGGAAATTGTGGGTGCGGAGATGAAACTTTGCAGATACCCGTAAAATACAGAAGATGTGTTTCAGCTGACACCTTTCTGAAGGAGGAGTGGCTTCTAAATTGTAAAGTTTACTCAGTGGCATACTTTGCAAAGCTATTATGCAGCCAGCAAATATTTTTTCTACTAGGTGTGTGCATGCGTGAATGCATGTGTGTGTGTGTGTGTGTGTGTGTGTGTGTGTGTGTGTGTGTGTGTGTGTGTGTGTGTGTGTGTGCGTGTGCTCGTGTGTGTGTGTGTGTGTGTGTGTGTGTGTGTGTGTGTGTGTGTGTGTGTGTGCGTGTGTGTGCTCGTGTGTGTGTGTGCACGTGAGTGCGTAAGGTTGCATGCGTGTGTGTGTGCCCGTGTCCTCACCTCCCGATCTCCTTGTGTATGTCGTAGTAGTCCGTAAGCCTCCTCATCCTCCTCAGTATGGTCTCCTCATCCTCCATAGGCTCCTCTATCACCACCTTGGCTGCACAGTTGGGAATAACATTACATTTTGATACATATCGCCTCATACATTAAATAAATAAATAAATAAATAAATAAATAAATAAATAAATAAATAAATAAATAAATAAATAAAACCAGTGCCTCAGTTTCTCCTCTTTCTTTGACACCCACATAAACTGAAAGGAGACTACCCGGTAAGTAGACTTGAGAGTCCTTGTAGCACTTCCGTTCCTCCTTTTACAAAATTACGTTTTGACACTCATTATGAAGCGAGTGTATTCTTTACTGCATAACTAATGAGTTATACGAGTAAGAGCAACACATTAAGCTGCCATACTGTTTACTACACACAGTAATTGCCTTCAATATAAAATATGGCCCAATAAATAGAGGTGGGCAGCTAGTCAAGTGTAGAGGTGGGGAGCGTGGGTTTAGGAAGGGAACATAATACTGTGCAACACTACATATTGTTTTGCAGCTGTTTGTTTTTTACGCCTGGAGATTATAATGAGTTCAGCTGTTTGGCCAGAAGGAAAACACTCATTAGTGAAATCATCTGTTTTTTTGTGCATCTGTTTTCAGCAATGTTCTGGGTTTTCCCTCTTTTCACCAAAGACATGGTTATAGTAGTGTTACATTGCAGATGCTTTAAAGTAGAGATGCACCGGATCCTGATTTTTAGGATCCTGCTGGATACCGGATCCGGAACCGGATACCGGATCATACGAAAGGGTTGAAACACATAGCCTACTCGCACACGTGGGCCCTTTTTATTACGTTGGCTCAAACTATTTTGACTGAAAAGACTCGGCTACCGGATCCTGGATCCTGGAACCGGATCCGGATCCTGTGAAAAACCCTATTATCCTGCCGGATCCGGAACCGGATCTTGGATCCGGTGCATCTCTACTTTAAAGTGATGCTGTCACATTTTTTTGAAATAAGCTCAAATTACACCTCCCCTTGAGGTAAATAATTGAGTACCTTTCTCCTGTACTTTCAACCTTTCTCGGAGAAGGGCAGTGCAAACTTTACCTCCATGCTAGCAGTTAACATTGGGGGGGCTATGTGATAGTCCTTACCCACGCGCACGGTGAGTTCTGCCTTGCAGCTGACGGAGCCAGCCAGGTTCTTAGCGGTACAGGTATAGACTCCGGAATCCTCCTCTCGAGCGTTCAGCACCACTAGAGAACACTCCCTGTCGTCATACACAAAGGTGAAGTGGCTACTCTCAGACAGCAGGGCGTTGTCCTGGGAAACAGAGAACACAAGTGTTGTATTTAAGGATTACTGGTAATGTTTTACTGTAAGTCACATTACACATCACAATTCTATTCTTCCAAAAAATGGTTTAAGTTTTAGTTTACAAGTAATGTCACATTTGACTGTAGTATGTACTATCCGCCATTCCACATACGTCTATGTGCTATTCCACATACAGTAGATACCATTTGTGCCATTATTCTATGTATGTGCATTTCAAATGTATTGTCTGAGATTGTTTAAGGTCTTACTTTGTACCAGAGGATGTCTGGGTCTGGTTTTCCATCCACTACCACCACCAGCCTGGTGGTCTCTCCCACACACACATCCAGGTCCTCCATGATGCTCTCAAACACAGGAGGCTCTGCAGAGTACATAACATAAGGTCATACTGCATGTAGCCTAATGATCACAAACACTGCGGCATTCATCTTTTAAAAATACCATATTGAAAACAAGCACATGACTACAACACACATGATTACAACAGCTTTCATAGTACTAAGGATATAGACATGCTGGGAGGCTATCATTATTTAGAACTCCATTATCATCAGATAAGCTTGAACAGTGAAACGAGTTTAATTGTAGGCAACTGCACATCTTTTTGTAGCTTCTTTCAAGCTACATAAATTTGCCCATTTGCCTACTAAACTCCTTGGACTAAAATAATCTGGATGAGTCAGAATATTCATAGACAAACGCAGTCAGCCAGGACACTATCCTGAGTAAAATAGACACAGATTTGGGGACGAAAAAATCACTCCGACACCATAGTAACAGTGTAGATGTCGTTGATGCATGCCTGAAGGTTGTGTAAATGAATCAAACATTTTTTGGTGGAAATTATCCCAAGAGTCGTAAATTGGGGAACGCCTTTTAGGAGACAGATGTGTCCTGCCAGGGCTGTGTTTGTGTCCAAGGTGTTTTAAATAAATATGCCGTATGGAAGGATGATTGAATGCTAGGGGTGTCAGGCAAGGGCTCAGAGCCCTCCCACAAATTCAAATTTATGCACTCGAAGACAGGTACCTTGCCTGCCTCAATGAAATGGCCTGTACTACATGCTATGTAGATGGAAAAAAGAAGCAAGGTTCTTACAAGTTTCTTTCTTAAGTGTCCAACAATGACAGCTGGACATGGCAGATTCTGCTCTGTTCATCTGTGTATGTGTGTGTGCATGTACTGTATATCATATCACATCACATTACATCAAAACCTGACATACTTACAGTTATTTACAGGGTATTGGTTACCGTCGCTGGAGCAAAGTGGGGTTAGGTGTTTTGCTCAAAGGCACCTCAGCCATGGAGTGTGATAGGGAGTGGTAGGCAGCCCTCTGATCTAAATAATCAAATGTGTGTACTGTACGTGTGTGCATGTATATGCGTGCATACCTGATATAGCCAGTTGTACGTGGCAGATGTCGCTACCGAATGCGTTGCTGACGATGCATGTGTACTGGCCATTGTCACCTGGCCGCACGCGTGCCAGCCGCAGAGTATGCTGGTCGTCATCTGGCATGCTCATCTCATGCATGCCCGGCTTATGGACCAGGATCACACCCCTCCTGTAGACACAGACATGAGATGACACACAGTGTAAGAGAGGTAGGAGAACACATGCACACAAACAAACACACATGCACGCACGTATGCGCGCACGCACGCACGCACACACACACACACACACACACACACACACACACACACACACACACACACACACACACACACGCACACACACACACACACACACACACACACACACACACACACACGATAGGTCTGTTTTAGTAAGCAATTCATATTCAAAATGTCCTTGTCCTTGTACTGTATAACTGTACACAAGTACTATTTCAACAAAAGTCTTGCTTTTACTTTTCATGATGTAAATGTACTATAATGTATATGTACAAGAGTAATGTGACAATAAGAATCTTACCTCTTCCAGGTGACTGTGGCCTGCACATGGTTGAGGGTGACGGTCAAGGTAGCAGGCTGGTTCTCTACAGCGAATACAGTCTCTGGCTTATCCAAGATCTCGGGCCCCTTACGCATGTACTGACCTACCAACACACACACGCCACACACATTATTACATTACATTGCATTGCATGTGGCAGACGTTTTTTTTAACCAAAGTGACTTGCAATCAAAGACATAATCATAGCCTACAACACTTGCAGATACAAAGTGCACATTAAATATACAGAACAATAAGATCATATGCCAAGAAGAGTTAGTTTCTTTCTTTTTTTAAAGGGACACTGTGTGAGATTTTTAGTTGCTTATTTCCAGAATTCATGTTGCCCATTCACTAATGTTACTTTTTTCATGAATACTTACCACCACCATCAAATTCTAAGTATTCATTATGACTGGAAAAATGGCACTTTTCATACATGAAAAGGGGGATGTTCTCCATGGTCCGCCATTTTGAATTTCCTAAAATAGCCATTTTTAGCAGCAAAAATGACTCTACTTGGACCATACTAGAAAATATGTGTTAATTACTTAGTAAACTTTGATGTAAATATCAAATTTGGCAATAGGCAGCCCAGTTTCAATAAGCAGTTTCAATGACCATTTCCTGCACAGTGTCCCTTTAAGTACATCAGCACAGGGTTAAGTAGAGTGCACACATACATGCACAACATTCCATAAAGTCTACCTCGGGGCTGGGCCAGCTCAAGCATTAATGCAACAATATATACTTACGTACATGTACATAAAGTCAGAGTCTATAATGTTACATTTGAAACAACCTTGCATTCAAGTTGATAATGTCCAGAGTTAGTCATGTGTTTACATTGTGGTCTTAGTGCACACTGAAAAAGTCAGATCCATTGTTACATTATGATTTAACTGGAATTTCACCCAATTTTTAATCTATGTTCATGTATGGCTGAAAACAACTCCAAATACTATGCTGCACCTTTACTTCAGATTCATGAACAGCCTGGCGATATGCAGTGCTCTGTAACAGATGTACAGCATGTTGGTGTAGGGGTGGCTCATATGTTTTGGTATGGCTCTCAGTCTACACGCCCACACACTTTAGTCAAGTAAACAAACCCTGACAGGTGTGGAGCACACGCACGCACACGCACACGCACACACAACACACAAGCACATACACACACACAAGCAAGTAGGCAAGACGGCATGCAGGCAAGCATGCACGCACACACGCACGCACGCACGCACGCACGCACGCACGCACGCACGCACGCACGCACGCACGCACGCACGCACGCACGCACACACACACACACACACACACACACACACACACACACACACACACACACAATTGCTCCATGCAAAGTGCAAAACTGCCACCCACGCCCGACTCTGACTCATGCATCCAGAACTATAGCAAATGATCTCTCCTCCTGGCAGGCAAAGCTAATTCGTCAATGCTTTCTCTTTCTCTTTGTCTCTCTCCCTCTCTCTTTCTCTCTGTCTCTCTCATTCTCTCCGTCTCTCTCCATCTCTGTCTCTCTCTCCACTCGCCTCTTTCTCTCTCCACTCCTTTGTTTCTCTCTCATATACAGGCAGAGGAATAGGGACAGGCATTCATACACATGCAAACAGAGAGAGAGAGAGAGAGAGAGAGAGAGAGAGAGACAAAGAGAGACAGAGACAGAGACAGAGACAGAGAGAGAGAGAGAGAGAGAGAGAGAGAGAGAGAGAGAGAGAGAGAGAGAGAGAGAGAGAGAGAGAGAGAGAAAGAGACAGAGACAGAGACAGAGACAGAGACAGAGACAGAGCTAGAAGATAGGGCTTCGTGTACCTCTGTCTATGAGCTGCACCAGGTCGGTTGGTGGAGATGGTTTGCTGAAAGCTCGTCCCGTGCTGGCCAGGACCCTGAAGGCGTAGCGGGCCCCTTTACAGAGAGAGGAGACCGTGTAGGTCGTCTCCCGCAGGTTAGACGCTATTATGTTCCACTGTATCGAGCCCAGTGCCTGTTGCTGAACGGCATAGAGCAGAGAACTGGGATCTGTGGAGGATAAAAAAACAAGAACATGTTTTGCCGACTCTGAAGGATTTGAGGAGGCATGGCAAGAAGATGTATATTCAAAACACAAATCAGATACAGACCTTTTTTTTAGAGAAATAATAAAAAAATATGAAAGATATTTTGAAAAACAATATCAACTTATTTGGGAAATAGGACTAAAGCGAATTTGAATGGGATGCCTTCATCCATTCACTTCCTACCAATAAAAAAGCAAAAAAAAGAAAAGACGTAGTGTAGTGTACCAAGAGATGGGTCGAGGTTCTTAGGCTGGTTCCAGCTGAGGGTGATGGTTCTGCCTGTGATGGAGTCTATGACAGGGGCACCATCTGGGGGCTCTGGGAGGATATCTGGAGAAATGGAGACAGCGCTGACTAGCAAATCTGGGAAATATAAATGCCCTGCAGTATGTTGCCATGCTGTCATGCTTCAGTATTAGCTGAGGCTCTCTATGGTGTTGCTAGTTTAGACTAGTATATGATCTTAGATAATTTCCATATAGTATGTTCCTTTATGATAACATTTCCTTATCTGCAGTAGAGAAATTGGGGTAACGCCTTAGAATAACTGCCTCTGAAAAACCTTTACAAGCACTTTATTAACATGTATTAATGAAATGATCATGAACAAAATATAAGTGTTTGTCAATGAGAGAAAATCATTTTTGTAATAAGCATCATCATAATTAAAAGCAACAATCATTCAATCATAGTGTGATTTAAAAAAAGATGTCAGGACCTCATTTTGATTTTTTGATTTTGAATGAACCCCAACCATATACCGTTGTATTGGGTTAGTATGTGTCTTTAGGCTATCATGACCTTATGATAGTGTCCTCTTACCTGTGACGTAGAGGTGGGCGTAGCAGGCGGCCTTGCCGACCTTGTTGGAGATGACACTCTTGTAGACGCCACTGTGTGCGTGACATACAGAGCGGATCACCAGACTGTGGACATCCCTGTCTGGAGGAGAGAGGACAGGCAAGTCAGTGTGTGTGCGTGTGTGTGTTTGTGCGTGCGTGCGTGCGTGCATGTGTGTGTGTGTGTGTCCTGTGTCCTCCAGAGCGTAAGGTGTTCCTGTGTAAGAGCCTGGTGGATGTGGAGACGGTATGCGTGAGTGTCATGGCTGAGGAAATTGTGGGTGCGGAAATGAAAAATGGAAAAATGCATTATGCAAAAGATATTTCAATTGATAGCTTTCACAATATATCCTGAGGAGTGCCTTCTAAATTGGACAATTTACTCAGTGGCATATATTGCAAAGCTATTGTGTAACCGCTAAATATTTTTCATTCAGGTGTGTGTGTGTGTGTGTGTGTGTGTGTGTGTGTGTGTGTGTGTGTGTGTGTGTGTGTGTGTGTGTGTGTGTGTGTGTGTGTGTGTGTGTGTGTGTGTGTGTGTGCGCGCATAGGTGCGTGCGTGTGCGCGGACGTGTGTGCATGTGTGCGTGCATGCGTTCATGCGTGCCTGCATGTGTGTGTGTGTTCCCTTAGCTCTCTTACACTGTGTCATCTTGCGGTCGTCCGTGCTGTCGATCTTGGTGCCGTTGTGGTACCAGGTGATGGTGGGGTAGGGCATGCCCAGCACCCGGCACTTCAGCACCGCCTCCTTGCCCTCCACCACCTCCACGTCCTGCAGGGGGCTGAGGAAGTCAGGCATGGTCCTCCTCTCCACCTCCGGGTCCAGCACTTCCGGCTCTTCTGGGATGGATGGCATCTTCTCCAACTTAGCCCTACGAGAGGAGGGAGGAGGAGAAGGAGGAGGAGGAGGAGGAGGGAGGAAAGAGAAAGAGGATGAAGAAGAAAAAGCTATGGATTAGACAAAGTCAGGCATGGTCCTCCTCTTCTCCTCCGGGTCCGGGTCTCGGGGTTCTTCTAGGATGGATGGCATTTTCTCCAACTTAGCCATTTAAGAGAGAGGGAGGGAAAGAGAGGGAGAGGGAGAGAGAGAGATGACTGCATAAGCAATATCCGCTAGATGAATGTCTAGATGTGCCTTTTATGCAGAACTCTAATTGGTGGACATGAAATATGTGTGTGATCAGCAGCATAGAGTATTTATGTGCGCGTAAGTAAGTAGAGTAAAGTGGAGTTGGTCGAAATTGGCGTGCAGAGGCACTGTTTTGTCACGCAGGGGACCTGGGTTCGATTCCGGTCAGAGGTCATTTCCCTACCCTAACCGATCTCTCCCTTAACTATTTCCTGTCATTCCCTCACTGTCGCTGTACAGAATGATTACAGAAAAACAAGAGAAAAACTGGCAAGGAAAATGTAATCAATACGAGAGAGAGAGAGAGAGAGAGAGAGAGAGAGAGAGAGAGAGAGAGAGAGAGAGAGAGAGAGAGAGAGAGTAAGAGAGAGAGGGGGGGGTGCATAAACAATATCCGGTAGATGAATGTCTACGTAGATTTGCCTTTTATGCAGAACTCTAATTGGTGGACATAAAAGATGTGTGCGATCAGCAGGATATTTATGTGCGGACGCCAGTAAGCGGAGCACAATAAAGTAAAGTGGAGTAGCGCAGGTTGGCACGTGCAGACGTGCGAACACACGGCCAAGGAATTCAGGCCTTTTATTCAACTCAGCTCCATTACCTGACAAGGGACTACAGGATTCTGGAAGAGAAGGCGGAAGGAATGCTGCATTGACAAATGTATCAAAAGAGTGGAGAGAATGGGATGAAGAGAGAACGAGCGAGGAGGAGAAAGATGGAGGGAGAGAGGGGAGAGAGAGGGGAGAGAATATGATGAAGAAAGAAAGAAAGAAAGAAAGAAAGAAAGAAAGAAAGAAAGAAAGAAAGAAAGAAAGAAAGAAAGAAAGAAAGAAAGAAAGAAAGAAAGAAAGAGGAGGAGAAAGATGGAGTGAGGGTTGAACGGGTGGGGTGAAATGAGAGTGCAAATGGATGGAAGGGATGGAAGGAGTGGAAGGATGGAAGGAGTGTGACAGAGGCACTTTCAATGGTACGTATATTATGGGAGGAGAGAAAGATTAGTAGAGTCAAAAGAAGGATGGAAAAGAGGACAATAGAGAAAAAAATAAAGAAGAGAAGTGAACGGACAGTGAACTGGCCCTCCTACATAGATGTGGGAGGAGATGTAGAGAGAAAGAGAAAGAAATAAACCAGTGAAATGGACAGTGAGTGGCACTTCTATGTGCATGTGAGGAAAGGGAGAGACAGGAGGAAAGAAAGAAAGAAAGAAAGAAAGAAAGAAAGAAAGAAAGAAAGAAAGAAAGAAAGAAAGAAAGAAAGAAAGAAAGAAAGAAAGAAAGAAAGAAAGAATGAATGAATGAATGAATGAATGAATGAATGAAGGGAAGAAATTGAAGAAATGAACTCATATGTGTGGACAGAGAGGGAGAGAGAGAGAGAGAAAGAGAGAGGGGGGGAGAGGGAGGGAGAGAGAGAGACTCTTGCGTACATGTGTGAGGAGATGGCTGGTCGTGGCTCCTGCACGTAGAGCTCTGCGGAACACTCTGCGTCTCCATGAGGATTATGGGCTGTGGCCGAGTAGAAGCCCTCGTGCTCCTGCGTTACCTGGGAGATGAGGAGGGAGTGGCGCCCGCCCTCACACAGGAAGTGGATATTGTCACTCTCCTCAAGAGGACTCTCTGGGGACGGGAAGGAGACAGTAACATGGTATATTAGTAGGATAGTGCTGCACACTAAAAAATGCAGTGTTAATTCAGTATTATTCTGAGAATATGTCGTCCCATTTGGTTTCAGTGTTAAACTCTTTGAGTGTTGAATTAACACTGTGCTCTAAAACAGAGTTACATTCAAATCAAATTCAAATTCAAGGAATTTGGGCAACTAGGGAGCTAAGAGGCTGAGGAGACTGAGTGAAGATCTTCCGTACATTGATCATTGGCATTGTGAATATACAGCGAAACAGATCATGTTTCGCAATTTAATGTTAAATGCTTTAATGCTAATGCTTAATGCTAAATGTTAGTAGGGGACAGCGATGACAACAGTGTGGTGACAGTGTTATACGGCAAGCTCATGGCATCTCAGTCACAGGACAGGGTGGTGGAGGTGAACACTGGTCATTCACAAGCCTTATACAGGCCTGGACTAGTAATCTGATATACAGGGCATTCTCCTGGTGACCCAAGACCCGGTGACCCTCAGAGGCCGATGCTGTTTTGTTTTTTATCTTTTCGTTGTTAGTTTTCCCTGAGCGACCGCTCCTCAATTTAGATGGGGCGGCCCATTGTTCTATCAGAGGACTGAGCTCATCACAACATCATACAAAAGAGGGGGGCTGAGTGAGGGACTGGTCTATGATAAACCAAAAGATACCCAGGCTGTTTTCCTGTCGCGGTCCAGCCCTGCCCTTAATCATCTGTCAGTTGTCTGGAGCTGAATTTCTGACACCCGGGCTGCAAGTTCAATCCCTTACCCGCTAGCCAAATAAAGATATGGATGTCAATCACAGTTGCACTGACATTTGAAATAGCATTGGTAGCATTCAGGTCAAAGAAATAAAATTAATTGAAACATAAAACACATTTTATTGGTTTCTTGGCCAGCATACTCTGGTGGGGATGAATTAGTACTTGCAACGCAATTCCATTTCATCTAACAATTAGGGGAATATGCTGTTAAACAAAAATATGCATTTGCTAACATTTTACGAAACACAGCATAGAGTAGTCATTTATTATATGAAGGGTTTATGAGTGCATATTGTATCATAATTACAGAATATTACAGTTTTCATTTCAGTTTAACTGCCTCTGTCCCTACATGCTAGAATCACATTGTGAATCACCTCTGGAAAAATATGTCACAATGACCAATCAAACAACTGCTTTCTGGGTGGGCCCTAGCTGGTGCGTGTTTGCCAATAAATTCTTTCAAAAACATTTTCTGTCAATCTCTAAAGAGACAATATAGTCTATAATCTGTTATCTGACTCCTCAATGAGAGCCACCATTGATGCATTGATGTAGCAATGATACTTTGACAATTTTCTGGCTCGGGACATTCTCAGGATTCCCAGACCTATGTGTGTAGTATAGTTCCGCTTTGCTCCACCAGGGACTCCGGAGCTACACACACACACAGAGGTCTGCTGAGAACCAGGCTTATCATTTATCCCATCTGTATTCTGACTGACTTCATGTTGAAATAAAGTCAAAAGAAGAAAGACAGGAAGTTGTTATACATTTCTACATGTTATGGGCAGTCATGGGTAAGCGGTTATATATTAGGGCGTCAGACTTGTATTCCAAAGGTTGCCGGTTCGACTCCTGACCCGCCAGGTTGGTGGGGGGAGTAATTAACCAATGGTCTCCCCCATCCTCCTCCATGACTGAGGTACCCTGAGCATGGTACCGTCCCGCCACACTGCTCCATTGGGGGCTGCCCCCTTGCACGGGTGAGGCATAAATGCAGTGTCGTTATATGCTGTGGAGTGCTGTGTCACAATGACAATGACAATGGGAGTTGGAGTTTCCCAATTGGGCTTTCACTTTCATGTTCTTAAGGCGAGACTGCACACCTAGATAGGCAAAACATTTAGATTAATAGACAAGACTATGAAACTTCTCCAAGTTATTAGGGACATAAAACATATGATTTTTTGTATTGGAAGTTTTATGAATTCTATTTATTTTTATGCATATGAGGCCAAAACTCATTAAATATGCGCATATTAAGGTTAAATTTCAAAAGCTACTGTAGCCACATTGGATGGTGCCAGACTCAAACATGTGGACTCATTGTGTTTATAGGGTCAAAATGAAACTTTCTTAAGAGGGGTTTGTGGCTATCTGCTTTTGTTTGCCCAGAAATCATGAAATACTGTTTAAAGTCCCAAAAAAAAGAAAAAAACGCCATGTTTTTTTAGAAACCTTGTTATAACTCAAGATGTGAATGAGATATCAACAAACCCCTCTGTGAAAGTTGCAATAGGTGGCTAAGAAGGTTTTCCCCAAGTTAGGTGTAAGTACAAGAGAAATTGAGATATTGCCTTTACCGTGCAATAAAAATGTGCAAAATTGCATTTTGAGATAAAAGCATTTGAAGTTTTGCATTCTACTTAAGTCAGGCTATGAATGACATATCCACGAACCCTTTGGTACACAGAAACAGGGGGTGGATATGAATATGTATACCAAGTTTGGTGTATCTAGGTAGTAGAGAATTAGGTATTCCATGGATTGATATTCAGGACGCCTGTGCGCATATTTAATGAGCTAGGGCCTAATTTGCATAATAAATTAAAAAATAAATAAAATTCTGAAAACTTCCAATACAAATTTTGCCAGGTTTTATGTCCATTACAAACTGGAGCAGTTTCATAGTCCTATCTATTAAACATTTTTTGGCCTATCTTGAAGGCTAATGTCAACACAAGCCAAATAGGGCCAAAAAGGGTTTGGTCTGACTTCCTGGTCTTTGCAGAAGAGTGTGTTCCATGATATCACCTTCTTTGGAATGTAGAGAACAAGACCTTTGTCTACATGTGTTGAATGTGTGGGTTTGATGTAAAAATAAGTCTCTGTTTTGCTGCATAAAGTATAATATTTAGGCGATTTTATGCCAAATGCATGGACCCACTCATACAAATTACACAAAATAAGCAATCAAACAACTTTTAATTACATTTTTCTGTAATTATTTTGAAAGAAGACATGTAAATGGAACAAATTCTGAAACACAAAATCACCCAAATCACCCTATCTCAAAATCACACAAATTTTGGAAAAATGGCATTTGGGGTGTGAAGTCTCGCCTTAAAATGTGTTGACTATTATTCAATAAAAACTCAACGTGCAGGTGTGTTCTCACCCAGGTGGCTCCAGGTGACCTGTGGGGTCGGTGAGCCGCTGATCTTGCAGTCGAAGCGAGCGCTGCGACCTTCGGTGACCTCGAGCACCTCCAGCTTGCGTGTGAAGAGCGGCTCCCTGGACGGGGTAACCTTTAGGCGGGCAGTACTCACCAGCTCCTCTGGGGGTAAATGGTATATAGTGGTTTTATAAATTTGCTGTTACCAGAATGGCAATGACCTTAAGGTACACAGGGCAACTTTTTGAGAAACGTTGGACGAAAACGTCAGGATTTGCTATTCATTTTCAGATGGAATGGTTGAAAAAAGCACCTCATGTATATAATACCTATTGCATTACTCTATTAGACTACATCAATTACTGTGTAAGCACCTTTGGCAGAGCTGAGTTTGCAAGTGTAAGTGCCGCTGTCGTCCTCATGAACGGCGTGCATGAGGAGGCGACACCTCTTCCCATCAAACTGCATCTTGCAGTCCAGCAGTGCAGGCTGGATCAACTTCCCATTGGCCAGCCAATCAACATCCACTTCCTGTGGCCCGGTCATGTGACACTCGAAGATGGCAGTATCTCCAGCCCTCACTGAGACATCTGTCAGGGGGGTGGTGACGGCTAGTACTGGCGTGGCCACGAGAGCTGAAGGGCACCAAAGAATTAAGAAAAATGAACAACCATTATTTGTGCTTTTGCTGTATATTATATTAGTGGCAGAGAGATGTTGACGGCTAGCACTGTTGCCAGATTGGGCGGGTGCCCGCCCAATTGGGCTACTTAGGATGAGCGTCTGCGGGTAAAAACGGGTTAAATTGGCCATTTGGCGTTTTTTTCAGCCGTTTTGGGCCCATAGAAGTCAATGTAATATGTTGAATTAGGGCGGAATTTAGCGCATTCTGGCGTTTTTTGAGGACCTTTTGG
Source organism: Engraulis encrasicolus (assembly GCF_034702125.1). NCBI lineage: Eukaryota > Metazoa > Chordata > Actinopteri > Clupeiformes > Engraulidae > Engraulis > Engraulis encrasicolus. Next base: position 5,362,545 of record NC_085868.1, read on the forward strand.
GCGGGATTTGGTCAGACACATCTGGCAACACTGGGTGCACAGTCATGTTATCTGTTATTTCCATTTTTACATTTTACATTTTGTATACGGTAGTTGTTGATCTATTTCTAGTGGTGCAACAAGTATGTAACCCCTTGGTGGGATGAAATAAGTATACAATACCGTAAGTATACAACCTGATGAATGAACAACTGCTGACAACATGGACAATTAATTTTACTCTATGCCTACAGTATTGTGCATCTGGTTAGGTACTGTAAATATATAATTTATTCTGTGGACTTGAACTCATTAGTTTGAATAAACTAGATTCAAATCACTGGGTTCAAGTACACAGAGTAAATATGAATAAAGCACTGAGTTTCTTTCCTCTTACTATAGAAAGGTTTTCCTTTAGTTTTGTCTCACCGGAAACTTCCAGTTTGCAGTCGGCCTGCTTCACGCCGTACTCGTTGATGATCTTGCAGGTGTAGACTCCACCGTCCGACTTCAGCGCTGACTTGATCTTCATCTCGAATTTACCATCAGGAAGTTCCTGCACAACATGGCGGCTGTCGGTCTTCACAGCCACTCTGTCTCTCAACCTGGAAACAGACCAATAAAATATGGTCGAAGATCTCATTTGTTACCCCTTTTGACAACCACTCAACCTGCACAGAAACAAAAAGTGGAACAAAGTGGATTTCAGTCTGAACAGCCACTCTGTCTGTCGACTCGGAAACTTAAATATAGTGTATGATGAGATGAATGAAACTGATATATGGTGAATGATTACTGTCTCTCAATCAGCAAGTACACATCAACACTGTGGCACACATTTTTGACCCAACCACCCAACCACAAGCCAAACATGAAAGATGACAGTTCTAGCAGTCATCCTGTCTCAAACAAACAAATGAAATATGGTGGTGCTGCCAGTCTTAAAAGCCTCTTGGTCTCTCAACCTGCAAAGAAACAAATCAAACACGGTGGGTGATATCCCTTTTAAGCTACCTCTTTTGACAGCCACTCTGTCTCTGAGCCTGAAAATAAACTAATAAAATATGGTGGATGTCAGATTCAACAGCCAACTTTGTATCTCAACCAAAAAACGCAAATGTGATGTCTGTCAAACTGTGACCAAAAATGTGCATGTAAACACATAAAACCCAGCACAATACGTACATGCAATATGTACATGTGATAAACAATAAACTTTGCCATTTATGTCACATCTGTATTAGAGTCAAGAAGTCCCTCACTAGATCACCATGGGTTTCTAAATGGAGTCATTTGTAATAATTATGTCTTGTGTGTATTACGAAGGGTGTAAAAACACAATAGTGCAGTAGGCTACCCAATTTGAGCCTTATAGGGCATATAGTGGGTGTAATACCTTGCGTTTGTGTGTGATAACAAATACCGTTTGTACGTATATCTTACCAGTAGACCATGGGCTTGGGCTGCCCACACACCTGGACTGCCATGGTCACCTCTTGACCCTCTGTGACGGCCTGGTCAGCTGGGGACACCTGTACAATTTACACAACCATAATGTTAACTAGTCACAAGATGACTCATTGGGCAAACTTGTTTATCATATACAGTACATCTGATAAGCTCATCGAATCATTGGACCACACCTAAACCTGCAGTCTACCGAGGGACACAATCAGTTACATCACCATCTTTTCACATGGGCATAAGGTAAATTTATGGCTATATGGATTCGAATCAGACAAAATTAGTCTATAAGAAACTCAAGACAAAAGTTTTTTGTGGTGCATCTGCCATGAATGGGGTGAGAGCATTTCAAATGTTCAAGCTCTATGCCAAACTGGGGACATGAAAACCCCTTCAGAAAAGTTTCTCCAGACCTAAAAATAGCTATAAAAGGCTTCTTGTATTAGAGTGCACCAGCTGTCTCTAAAGACAAAAAGGCTGAAAGGCAGAAATACTGCACAAGCACAGTCAGTACTGTTCCTGAAGGGCTTTGAAGATGAACTTCCTTAAGATGACAGAAAAAGTAAACAAAGTAATGAACTAATAATATAACTCACTCACCTTCTAAATTAGCTCAATAAATTAACTAGCTATGGGACTAACTACCTAACTGGCTGATGGACAAAATTAATCGGTAACCAGTAAAGAACTGCCTCACTCTCTCATGCATACACTCACTAGCTCACCAACTAAATGTTCAATTGATTTACTAGCATTTACTAGCAATGTACCTAACTTTAGTAGTCTTCAAGTAAGGAAGATCTAATCAAGTAGCTAGTCAACATTACTAATTAACCTAGCTAACCGATCTGGAAATGTTACTCTGACTGATTAACTAGTGAACTTACTAGCTAGCTAATCTGGAATGAAGGTGATTCTAACCGTTAGAGTTAGCTAGTTAGAGTCACCCTCTTTTCAGGGCTGCATTTCCCACAAGAAACATAAGCCCAAGTAGTCCTGATGCAAGATACCACATTACTAAAAGTTTATACATACTTATACCTACGGTGAAAGTATTAGCCAATATACTTAATGTATTTTTTCTTGCACAGGCAAATAAAATGATTGTGCAGAGAGCATGTGCTTGAGAGTGTGTATAAACTCACAGTGACAATGTGAGACCTATGGAGACACCTAGGCTAAAGTAGAACTAGTTAATATTTTTTGGGGGGAAACGCAGCCCAGATCGGTTTAGAGTCTAACAGATTATTTAGCTAGCTAACTGGCTAACTAACCTGGAATGAGGGTGGCTCTTTGAAGGGTGACGCCTCTGTTCTCCTGGACCAGGAAATGTCCATCTCCACCGCCTCCTCTAGGGGACTCAGGTACTCCTCATCAGAGGGGGCGGGGCTACCCAGAGGCTCCAGAG
>NC_085868.1:5370395-5395395 GCF_034702125.1 Engraulis encrasicolus
ATTTTGCCATTCTTGTTCTTACAAAGGCATGAAGAACCCCCTACCAATGGCAATGCACGAATGGCTTGATCTTTCATTATGAGGGGGGAAATTGCGAGATCATTTGACTGCAAGCAGTGGCAGCATGCATGCCATTTTTCTAACATGTCTCCCTACAAATCAGGAGGACGGAAAGCGAAGGAAAAGTGAGCAAGTGAAGAAACCAGGAGCCTTGAGGAGTCAGTAAAAAGATTCTTCTGATTATGCAGGGAGATTTTTGTCCTGGGCCCAGCCAAAGCTGTCAGCGGCCATGCGTGTGTGTATGTATGTGTGTGTGTGTGTGTGTGTGTGTGTGTGTGTGTGTGTGTGTGTGTGTGTGTGTGTGTATGTGTGTGTGTGTGTGTGCATAGTACGCAAGTGTGTGCGCGTGTTTGTGTGTGTGTGTGTGTTGGTGCATATGTGTGTGCATGTACGTGTACGTGCGTGTGAGTGTGTGCGTCTGTAAGTCCGCCACCTCGTCCGTTCAGGGGTCTTACTGGAATAGTGGGCTGAATACACCAGGCCAGGCCTCCCTCCATTACTAATGCAGGGAAACAAGGGGGACTATAAATACACCCAGTGCAGCGAGTAGCCTGTACTGTACGCTGCGCACTGCTGTATGGCCAAATAAGGGAGATAGGCATGTTTCACACAGGCAGGCAGTCAGGGACCCAGGCATGCCTGCAGAGAGACTTTGGGTGATGTCTGTGTACAGAGAGTCTGTCTCTTTCTCTCTCTCTGCTTGCCTCTATGCATTTCGTCCCCTTCCTCCAGCTTCCTTCCCCTGCCAATGTGCCCATTGAAAGCTGGCGCCTCTCTCTCTCTCTCTCTCTCTCCTACGCCCTCTTTCATGGACTCTTTTCTACCGCAGTCTCTTGTAGGCCTAGTCTCTCTCTCTCTCTCTCTCTCTCTCTCTCTCTCTCTCTCTCTCTCTCTCTCTCTCTCTCTCTCTCTCTCTCTCTCTCTCTCTCTCTCTCTCTCCATTGTGAGCTGGTCTGGGGGAGTGAAAAGAGTGGGTGGCAGCCAGGATGAGCCAATAGCATGCTGAGTAAGTGAGCCAATCACAAAGTGACTAAGCGTTGCCCAAGTGCCATATGTGAAGATTAAGCAGCACTGTGGAGACCAAGCAGAGCAACCAATATTTTTCTATTCTGTTACTGTGTGTGTACGTGCAAGCGTATGTGTGTGTATGTGTGTGTGTGTGTGTGTGTGTGTGTGTGTGTGTGTGTGTGTGTGTGTGTGTGTGTGTGTGTGTGTGTGTGTGTGTGTGTGTGTGTGTGTGTGTGTGTGTGTGTGTGTGTGTGTGTGTGTGTGTGTGTGTTTGTGCGTGCGTGCGTGCATGTGTGTGTGTGTGTGTTTGTGTGTCCACGTGCATGTGTGTGTGCGTGCGTGCGTGTTTATGTGTGTGCGTGCATTGTGTGCGCGTGCTTGTGTGTGTGTGTGTGTGTGTGTCTGTGCGTATTTGTGTGTTAGTTGGCAGAGCTATGTAAGAGAAGAGGTGTGAGAGGCATAATGCACGGTGATTCATCTCCCTCGATCAACCCCTGTGGGGGCCCTTGTGGATGATATCATTACCAAAAACTTGGCTAGCATGACATGGCTACTGCCAACTATTGCATTCGATCTGTGAAAATGGAAATAGGTAGCACCCTGAAGCATCCATTTGAGGCATTTTCGCCGAGCAGAATTGAACTAAACTAGAGCAATCAGAGATGAGAACATGGCGCCCTGGCCAAAGCCTGATGCACATGATGTTTAGGGTGTACACACACACACACACACACACACACACACACACACACACACACACACACACACACACACACACACACACACACACACACACACACACACACACACACACACACACACACACACACACACACACACACACAGGAAAAGACATTGGAATACCAGGCCGAACCTCCCTCTATCTTAACCAGGGCTGTAGTACTCGAGTCCGGTAGCGGAGAAGTGGGCCTTTCCTCTGCTGTGGATCAGGCTGTGCTCATAGTCTGTCTTTCATGTTGTAGATAGTCTGTCATACTTGTAGGTAGTCTGGCATACCCATGGATGGAATGGCCATAGTTCACACAGGGCATTTGCCGGTGAACTGTTGATGATTTTGGCCTGCCCCTATCCTCAATGGCATCAGTCCTCATGTGACAACAACAGGTCAACAATTTGGGTGTTGCAGGGTTATGCCCATTGAACTGGTCTTGGCTGAGAATGCAAGGCCCATATTGTTTTACTCATATCAGCCCAGGCCTGGGCATACCTGTCTGGTACAAAGAAGCATTCAGTGAACAGGGTGGCTGAGGACTCTACAGTGTATCAGCCCAACTCGTCAATTTCCGACTATCTGACCAGACGGCAATTTCTGACATTTAAGGTATACCCTTGACGTCAAAAAGTGACTTCTGTCTCAAAGCCGTCCCCTGGTGGCAGCATAACTTCCCTGACGGTTAAAGTTAGGGAAAGGTCTAGGTTTAGGCAACCTGTCAACATCTGACATGGCAGGTATGCCCTCAATGCCAAAAATTGCTGCCTGGTTAACGGTAGTCAGAAATTGACGAGTTGGGATGAGACTGTGGATTGGGCTTGTCTGGTAAGTATTGTTGATGCTAGCCATGCTAGTCTTGCATACCTGTAGCTGCTTTTATCTGTGTTTCTCTCACCCTTAGTGACGTCTTTGAGTGTCTCTGACTTACCTGCGCGTATGAAGAGGGTGGCTGAGGACTGGGCCTGGCCCGTGTTGTTGGTGGCCGTCAGACGGTACGTCCCCGCGTCACTGGGGGCCATCTGTGTGATGGTGAGAGTGTGTTTCGTCCCCTCCGCTCGCAGAGTGTGTGTGGGGCCGTCTTGGATCTCAGTCTCCCCCTTTTGCCACCTCACTGTTAGGGACACACACGCACACACGCATATAAACACACACACACACACACACACACACACACACACACACACACACACACACACACACACACACACACACACACACACACACACACACACACACACACACACACACACACACACACACACACACACACACACACACACACACACACACGGCAAGTTAACCCCTTGTTTGATACTCATTTAATTATTCTGATACCTGTAAATTAAGCAATAAGCCACGAGAGGCTGTGGGTTGTGCTCAGTTGATAACGGCCAAGGGGAGTGGGGCACGACGCGAAGTTATCAATTGAGCACAACCCACAGACTCAAGTGGCTTATTGCTTATCTAACACTGTTACGCTTAATCGCTGACCAAATTTCTTTAAAAACGCTTTAATAGCAATTAATTTGATCCGTTGCGGTTGAGGAAGTGAATGTGGTTACCCCGGCAACGTTACTCGGCGTGAGTGTGTGCGTCGCGCTCGTGCGTGCGTCGACAAGGAGGCGATTAACACCGCGCGAATGAAATGTCTTTGCAATCACACTGATACCCCAACCATAAATGGTGCAAAGATGTGCTCTTCTTGCAGACCCTACCCAAACGGCAAAATATTCTCATTAACAACGTAGATGCGTTTGGTCTAACTTGGACGTGCATAGAATCTTCAGGTGGAAGGTGTAGGTTTACGCTCGATTGACCACAGCTATCAGCCAATCAGAATCGAGAACCGGACCGCACAGTGTTAGATACAGACATGTGCTTTTTCATATAGCATTCAACTGTTGTACATGCAGAGACAGGCTTTCGTAAATCCACACCGACACAATTGACTGCTGAAGGTTAATGACCCAATGTTGCAATTGTAGCAATGACTTCATCAGCCGGCCCATCTCGTCCTTGACTGTTCTCCCTTAGGGTGACTGTCACTCTTCTAGAATTTAAAAACAGCAGTAGTCCTATTCGGGCTGACTGCCACTCCCAGAACAATGTGTGACTGCGGTTAGCCCCACATGCATTCAAAGCATCAGTAGGGCTATGTACCATCATTATCACTTGCTTGATTCATACACGTACGGTATGCAGTAGCTGATGCAAAGAATGACTGCTACTCATTAATGTCTTTCTTTGCACAGAGGGAGCCTACCGTATGTTATAACATTACGGCACCAAAATTGTAATAACCAAGTCTTAATCTGTTACATAAGACCCTTTAAGTAATGTCATAGCAATCTGCGCAAAGAGGCTAGTAGCCTCTTAGTACAGATGGGGTCGCCGGCGACCCTATTCACTTGCTGAAAATGCTTAACTACATCATAACAACATTGCTATGACATTACAGAGAGCCATAGTGCTGCGCTAAGGGGCTAATCAACAGTGACTGTCACTATATGCTTGCTTTGAAAATACCCTTAATGTCAGAGAAAAGACTCACAGTAAAGCTCGCAGTAAACACGCATGGCCCAAACGCCTGAAATGAATAACACTTGCATATATTTCCAAAAGACTGATAATTGCCAAAAAAGACTAATATGTTGAACGTTAATAGTAAGCGTAGTAGTAAGTAATATTTCCCATGCAGCCATAACATCCCACCTACAGCGGGACACCATCAGTCACCACTTTATCCTAACAAATACCCTCTTGGAGAGACCTACACAGTATGTACCTGCCACAACGACCCCAGGAGTGACACTGTGTACCCACTACAATGACATGCAATACAAACACAATACAGCCCTGCTCAATGCCAGCGTGTGTGTGTGTGTGTGTGTGTGTGTGTGTGTGTGTGTGTGTGTGTGTGTGTGTGTGTGTGTGTGTGTGTGTGTGTGTGTGTGTGTGTGTGTGTGTGTGTGTGTGTGTGTGTGTGTGTGTGTGTGTGTGTGTGTGTGTGTGTGTGTGTGTGTGTGTGTCCGCCAGGGCCCGCTTCTAAATATAGACCAGAATGACAGACAGCCTGTCCAGGAATGTGGCTGGCTGCTACACCCCCTTCTCCCCCTCCTCTCAATGTGTGTGTGTCTATGTGTGTGTGTCTGTGTGTGTGTGTGTGTGTGTGTGTGTGTGTGTGTGTGTGTGTGTGTGTGTGTGTGTGTGTGTGTGTGTGTGTGTGTGTGTGTGTGTGTGTGTGTGTGTGTGTGTGTGTGTGTGTGTGTGTGTGTGTCTGTGTGTGTGTGTGTGTGTGTGTGTGTGTCATAAGCTAAAGATGCGTGCTACAAACCCCAACTCCGGTGAAGTTGGGACGTTTGGTAAACAGTGAATAAAATCAAAATGCTATCATTTTCAAAACATTCAATCTATTCATTAGATGGAGAATAGTGAAAAGACAACATATTAAGTGTTAAAACCGAGAAAAAATATTGTTTTGGGGGACATATGTACTCATTTGTAATTTGATAAATCCAACACGTCTCAAAAGAGTTGGGACGGGGACAATAAATGGCAGCAAATGTCGAGGAAGACTAAAAACAAAACAAAAGACAACACTTAACAGTTAAATACATTAACCGATGAGATGATTTTATATAAAAAACAGTGTTAATTCCTATCTTGGACATGATTTCACCAGCTGAAATGGTGGGTGTATTCCTTGTCATGTTTTGCAATGTTTTCCTTTCTGTAGTGCTCACAGTGTGACAGGTCTTGACCAAAAGCCCACCATTTTATCACCTGTTGGTCCTTATGATGGAGCCAAACTGTTAAAACATAGTAGAGAATGCAATTTGACCTTACTATGTGGCAGTAATCGAAGATCTCCCTTCAAAATATAATGCATGAGTGGCTTTTCATGCTGTGTAAAACCCATTTATACCATTCAGCACTCTACAGATGAGTGAGAACATCTTAACCAATGCACTACTGCACCGGCATGCCATCATGGAGGCTGACTTTTGAAGTTAGCACTAACACAAGTTGGATGGTCCATTTTCACTGTAGCACAGGATGTGCAATGCTCTACTATTGTCAAAAAGAATGGACTTCTACAACTTCTGCTGACTTCTGTAAGCAAAGGACACTTTCCCATGTCTTCTGGGTCTATTTCAAGTGAGCTCAGGTGCTTAGGAGAATGTTACACCCCTGTATCATTTGCACGCATTAAGCATTCTTAATATGGTCAATTTTCAATAGCTCTAGCACTCCAGGAATTAGAGTGAGACTACAGCCAATATATATTTCATGATGTCATGAACCTATACAATGATTTTAGTAACAAAAATATGTCTTATATACACTCAATCGTGGTAAATCAAAGGGAATTCAAAAATGTATGTAATAACTATGGTAATTATTCCCTTTGCATCTTTAATTCTGAGTGACTCAGCCTCTCTGTGATGATCTTATACCTGGACACCTATATTGTCCATCAGTACAATTCATTTTGAAATGTTCTTCTTTGTTGTTTTATCTTATTTGGATGTTTACTAAATTTTACTGATCCCCGTCCCAACTTATTTGAGACGTGTTGGATTTATCAAATTAGAAATGAGTACATATGTCCCCCAAAACAATATTTTTTCTCGGTTTTAACACTTAATATGTTGTCTTTTCACTATTCTCCATCTAATGAATAGATTGAATGTTTTGAAAATGATAACATTTTGATATTATTCACTGTTTACCAAACGTCCCAACTTCACCGGAGTTGGGGTTTGTACATGTGTGTTAAACGTGTGGTAGATGTTCATGTACGGTATGTATGCATTGGCATGTACGTATATACAGCTTGGCTTGTGGTAGTGTGCAACTATGTGAGGGTGTGTTTCTGTGTATGTTTATAATTGAGTATGTTTTATACGTATGGCATGGGTGACTTTTTGTATATACAATATTATGTGCGAGCAGCTTGCCTTGTGGGAGTGGGCTACCAGCAATGACGCAGATGAGAGTGACTGTGAATGCATGCTTTTGATCGTGTGTGTGTGTGTGTGTGTGTGTGTGTGTGTGTGTGTGTGTGTGTGTGTGTGTGTGTGTATTGGTATGGACATCAGCAAGGGATGTTTTATTTGTTTTTTCTTGCTGTGTCTAAGCTATCTAATCTGTGTGTGAGTGGGGGGAGGGGTGTGTGTGTATGTCTGACTTATTTTGTGCGTGTGTGCATGAGTGCGTGTACGTCTGACTTATTTTGTGTGTGTGTGTGTGTGTGTGTGTGTGTGTGTGTGTGTGTGTGTGTGTGTGTGTGTGTGTGTGTGTGTGTGTGTGTGTGTGTGTGTGTGTGTGTGTGTGTGTGTGTGTGTGTGTGTGTGTGTGTGTGTGTGTTCCCTCAGGCCCAGTACTTTGGGCAGGTGAGTCTGGGCACCCCTGAGCAGAACTTCACGGTGGTGTTTGATACGGGCTCAGCTGATCTCTGGGTGCCCTCCTCTTACTGTGTCAGCCAGGCCTGTGGTAAGTACTAGTAGGCTACTACCCTCTCATCGCTTCCACTCCCCTTAATACACACTACACATAAGCGCATAATATCCTTAAAATGGAGAACAACCACACTCTCAAGCTGAGTGTCATTATTATCTCCGCCACGGAGGTTAGGCTATGTGATTGTGTGTGTGTGTGTGTGTGTGTGTGTGTGTGTGTGTGTGTGTGTGTGTGTGTGTGTGTGTGTGTGTGTGTGTGTGTGTGTGTGTGTGTGTGTGTGCAGCTTGTGTGTGTGTGTGTGTGTGTGTGTGTGTGTGTGTGTGTGTGTGTGTGTGTGTGTGTGTGTGTGTGTGTGTGTGTGTGTGTGTGTGTGTGTGTGTGTGTGTGTGTGTGTGTGTGCGTGCGTGCGTGCGTGCGTGTGCAGCTTGTATGTGTGTGTGTGAGCTTGCCTCGTGGGAGTGGGCTTCCAGCGATGACGCAGGTGAGAGTGACTGTGTCCCCAGCGCAGGCCTCCGCATCCCTCAGCGGGGACTGGAAGTGGGGCGCTCCACCCCTCCCCGTCTCCGTCTCCATCATCCCCTCTTTCCCCCTCTCCTCCTCCCTCATCTTCCCCTTCATCTCCCCCTCCTCTTCAGCTGACATGTACGAGTCATCTGACGAGTCATCTGGCGAAGAGAGAGAAAAAAGAAAGAGAGAAGAGATGGAGATGCGTCACATGTATGTTCCCATTTACAGTACTACATCAGTGGTTTTCAAACTTTTTTTTTCTGCTGGGACCCCTTTTTGGCCCTAAGTACATATCTGCAACCCCACCCCCATCCGTATCCAACCATATTCCAAACAGCAAGGACTATATGCTAATATCGCTAAATTCTAATTTCAGATTCAGAAGAAAAGGAAATACAATTATTACCCATATAAGTGGTTTGTTTGCCCATAAAGGTATTTTACCCATACAGTATACTAAGTAATAAATTGTTAAATTGGTAACTACAGTAGCCTGTATTTTCCCTGTTTTTATGAAAAGTCCCTTCTTTCTAGGACCCCTACCTCCACGATCCACGACCCCCAGTTTGGGAACCACTGCAGCAGTGCCACTGCTGTACATACAGTACACTTGATATTTCATCCAACATGATTTTAGGGTCATGCACCATAGACACTGGGTGGTGGTTGCAGTGCCTGGGGCAATGTGTTTTTTTAGGGGCCTGGCGCAAAGTCACTTCAACTATGGAATATTTTAACCTGCAACTCTCCCATTCCAAAATCGACTCTCGATATGTTTAAGTGTGTGATATGTATGTCATCAAATTAATATCAGGTGGGCAAAAATATGTGTGTGTGTCCTGAACTAAATATGTGGAGTGTGTGTGTGTGGTTGTGTGTGTGTGTGTGTGTGTGTGTGTGTGTGTGTGTGTGTGTGTGTGTGTGTGTGTGTGTGTGTGTGTGTGTGTGTGTGTGTGTGTGTGTGTGTGTGTGGTTGTGTAGGCGTTGCTTGGGGAGCCATCTGGTGGGCGTGAAAACAAGGATGTGTCACTTGTTTCTGTCAGGAGCTGGGAAAACTGTTGAACTGGATGCCAGATGGCACAGCTTGGGGTATAATGCTGTGTACCCAAATGATGTATCCTCCAGAAGATACACTACTGATTGAGTTAACTGCTCTTCTCACCTGTCTTCCATTACAGCATTACTCAGAGCCCTAGAATAAAAAACTGACTGCCCTTGTCCCTTTCCTCCTCCTCAAATTAACTCTTTTATCAAATTATTTAATCACCATTTTATTGTTTGTACTGTAAAAATAGCATTTTAGAGAATACTTTCCTACGGCCAGCACCTAGTTACCCAGAAACCCAAATAATAGATGCCCTACTTCTCTTCCTCCTCTTAAAACAATACTTTTATTTAATGTTTTATTCATTTTATTTCATAGTGATTCTAAAGCAGAAATGTGATACAGATGGGCCTGCCAAACTTGCCTTCCTCCTCTTCAAAGTAATACTTTTGTTATGTATTTGTATTTTATTTCATAGCAAGTAGACATGTAGTATATACATGATGCAGGCTGGATTAAATTAGTTACTTAGAAACCCAAACAAGAGATGGCCTGCCTTTTCCCGACTACTCCTCCTCTTCAAAGTAACATTCACATTGTTTATTTTATTGAATTTCATAGCCATATTGAGTAGAGATGTAGTATAGAAATGATAGTGGTTGCATTCAATTCCGGAACAGCACCAGTTACCCACAATCCCATATTTCAGATACATAGTCTGCCCTACTTCTCTTCCCTCTTGTTTGTCTCTGCATGTTGAGGAGGGCTGGTTGAGGACATCATTTCAGCTTGAAATGTTAAATGTTGGGCACATGTGGGGCAGTAGAAGACATTTGTGTGTGTGTGTGTGTGTGTGTGTGTGTGTGTGTGTGTGTGTGTGTGTGTGTGTGTGTGTGTGTGTGTGTGTGTGTGTGTGTGTGTGTGTGTGTGTGTGTGTGTGTGTGTGTGTGTGTGCGTGCGTGCGTGCGTGTGTGTGTGTGTGTTCAGCACACATGGCGGGGTAATTTTAGCCCAACCTTCAGACAGCCTCACGCGTAACATCAAGCGAGACATTATTCACCGCAAATAGCCTGTCTCACCTTGTTACAGAGGTAATCCTCGTTGTGTGTGTGTGTGTGTGTGTGTGTGTGTGTGTGTGTGTGTGTGTGTGTGTGTGTGTGTGTGTGTGTGTGTGTGTGTGTGTGTGTGTGTGTGTGTGTGTGTGTGTGTGTGTGTGTGTGTGTGTGTGTGTGTGTGTGTGTGTGTGTGCGCGTCTCACCTTGCTCAGGAGATGTTGGACGATGCTTTTTCCTCCTCTCACTCTTCGTTCTCCTTCCCGGCTTTCTCGTCCTCTTTTCATCACATTCCATCTTCTCTCCTTCCTCCTCCTCGTCCTCCTCCATCAATTTATCCCCAACAACAATAGTAGGGATGGTGAGTTTCAGACCGGGAGAAGGCCCTCTTTTCGCCTGCTGTGATATTTGAACAGGCCCTGCAGTGCCCAGCCTTGGGGGTTTTGGAGGTGCCACGGCCTTTGTTGGAGATGCCCTTTCCAAATGAGGACTTGTGGACTTTCGCTCTTTCTTGGGAATTGGCTGCTCAGCCTCCTGGTTGGTTTGCGTTGTTTCTTGGGGGGTCTGGAGGACAGATGGGGGGCTTGTGGGGCAGTTCCTAGGTGTTATCTCCTGGGGGGTCTGAGGAGTGGATGGTGGGGTGGTAGGAGACTGCCTGGTGGGGCTTTTGCGTGGTAGTCGAGGAGAGCACTGGCCAGGCAACTTGATTGTCGGAAGTATCCGTGTCTTGGCGCTGCTGGCGCCATCTGTCTCTGGTTTTGTGACAAGTGTGTCTCTGCCAGCCTGCATCTTCTGCTCGGCTGCGGATGCCAGATCTGAGTTCTTCGCAGGCTGTGTCTTGGGTCCTTCGGAGGCTGCTAGATTTGCGGCCTTCAAAGTCTTCGACTTCTCTTCTTCTCCCCCCTTCAGACTGTTCTGTGTCCTCGCTGTGTTCAGAACAGGCGACTGTTCTTTTTTCTCAAACTCAACAGCTTTTGTCTCCGGCTTCGTCTCCAGACCCTGGAGTTTCTGGACAACTTCAGGGGGTATGGGCTCCAGCTTGTGTAGGGAGGGGGACAGCATATCAGTCTGGGTCAGCTGCTCAGTGGACATGGCCTTCTTCATGCCCTGCTTTCCCCCCACCAGCCTTTTGATGCGGTGGAGCTCCTCTGTGAACTTGTTTTGGAAATTCTGCACCTTTTGCGCATAGCTGCTATGGCCGCCGCCGCTGCTACCTTCCTCCAGCGACGAGGCCTTCTGCTTGAAGAAGGACCTCTTAGCCGCCACGTCCGACATCGTCTTGTCTTTTGGCGTGGCGCCTCCGTGTTTGCCTCGCTCGTCCGAGTCGACGGATGCAGCACGGCCGAAACCGGCCCAGGAGCGAGCTGATGTTGAGCCCCTTGGGACGGGGTCCACGCTATTCCTCCTCTCCTCGAAGGCGCGGACTTTGTCGAATATGCGGGATCCCGCTCGGGCGAGCTTAGGTGTCTGGCCCGGTAGCGCGGTGTCTCTATCCGGTGGGTCACTGCACTGAGACGACACAGATGATGCTTTGGACGCTTTGGCAGTCTTACCATTCACCTCCTCCCTCTTGGTCCCAGGAGAGCCTCCTGGCTTCTTCTGTTGTGTTTGGACACCACTACTGCTGCTGGGTAGCGCTGCCTCAGGTCCAGGCTCTGTAGCGCCACCTATGGGTGAAGTCGGGGTAGAGCTCTTTTGGGTTTTGTCCAGTGAAGACTGGACACTGGGGGTCAGGGCCTTTGTTTGTGAGTCCACTTGAGTCCTGAAATTTGGGCAGTTGGGGGATACGGATGGTTAGGGCAGTAGTCTTTGAAAAAAAACCTGTTGTGGGTTGGTAAGTTAGGAGTGGGACAAAAGGTTATGGATGCATTTTGAAGAGTGGGGCGTTGATTACTGATTTAGTTTGTGGGCGCATAAAAGATATCTAAATGTTAATGTGAAATTGAATGTTGCAATCTATTGTGTGAAATGGGTCTCAAACTTCAAAGGGCAATGGATTAATGGTGATGTGTCTGTTATTGGGATGGTAGAATAGGCACTTAGTCACAATTGACTTATGACCAGGTGAAATTAATGTGAAATGAATTATACATGCCATGTCACTGCAACATGGTAGCATGCAAACACAGGAATTTTTTATTTAACCTTTTGTAACCATTTATAAACATTTAATAGGCTATAATATCAATATAATATTACATTTCATAAACTATAAATGTTTTTTGTATTATAATAGCATGGCAATATGAAAATATTATTTGGTGTTCCTATCATATATGTTGGAGTATTCTTTATAAAATGTGTATGAATGGTTACAAAAAATATATATTTTTAAAACAGCACCGCAAACAAGAATGGAGTCAAAGGAAAGCATGGAATTTCAAAATAAAAGTGATCACATAACTGCAATGGCAACATAATAATAGATACCACGAAACAATGCAGAACTTAAAATGTGTGGGATGTGAAAATATTGATGCCAGTCAGTGTAATTGTAAAAGGGGTTGTGATGTATTTTTGGGAAATTTTCAATGATTTTTGTCATATTATGTTTACAGTTTATTGTTTATTTTGTCCTCTCTCTGGCCCCTGCCCCTTTATGGGTGTATAGTGAAGGTCCGTCCCCCATACAAGCTGAACATGCTGCCATAGTAGTCACTGGCTAGAGACACGCTTTCCTCCGAGCCCCAGACGACAGGCCGGCCCACGTTAGCCTGGGACGCCCGCAGCAGGGCCTCCACCCCCAGGTGCCGCACGGGGGGGCTCTCTACACACCCCCGGCCCCCCAGGTGAGCTTGCCTGCCGGGGTGCGCGTGGTCGGACAGGTGGGGGGGCCTGGAGCCCAGCGGGAGCACCTCCCTCCCCACCACCTGCTCCTGGCTCTGGATATGTCCCCGGGGGTCCCTCTGGCCATAGGGGTCCACCTTCGATCGGTCACCCATTTTGTTTCCTGAGGAGAAATGTATGTACATTCATCGATTATACACATATCATAACACACAAAAGCATATTATGTTCATACCGTATTTGATTTGGCCATTCTACAAACAGGGGCCGTTTACTATTTGAAAGAGGCTACGTTGAAGGCTACTATTAGAGGTCAGGCTATATGGACATTATGTACACACACATTCACAATCACACACACACACACACACACACACACACACACACACACTATTCACTGAATATGCCTGCTTACATGTTTTTTAACATTCTTCACGAGCACAACAATAAGCACTTCGAGTACATAACACAATGAGAACGGGCCGGCGGTGCGGTACGGTACGGTGCGGTGGGGTGGGTAGAAACCAAAGCAGCATGTGCGTCCACAGTGGGAGTTCTGTGCTACTGCTGCTGCTCAGCTCAGTATGAATAAACATTACATGTAGGCTGGCACTTTCCACCCCCAGGCAAGAACAGAAGTTCAATCAATCAGCTTGGCTGAGCAACAGAATAAAAAATGAACGGCAACAACAACAACAAAAAAACGGGAAAAAAAACACTCTTCTCTTCCTACTCCTGTTCTCCCTCCCACCTCTCTCTCACACATGCAGTTGATCTCTGTCTCTCACACACACACACACACACACACACACACACACACACACACACACACACACACACACACACACACACACACACACACACACACACACACACACACACACACACACACACACACACACACACACACACACACACACACACACACAGGCACCATCCTGTGCCATGCTGTCATGATTGTCAGTGTTTCCGTGCCAACATGAAACCTTAGAGAGTGTGAACGGTGATGTGTCTGCAACCTGCCCGCTGCTGGTGACAGCATCCATAAATGTGATTGGTTACTTCTGAGCCTTCTGCGTCTATAAATGGCAACATGATTGCACCAAGTGCATGAGTATAGTTTCTCCTCTTTAGTGCCACTGATAGCTTTGGTTGGGCCCAGGACAAATTCATCTGAAAGGCCCCCCAACCTACTACATATGATGTAATGAAGACCCAATTCTTGGGCGCCTCTGTCGCAGGGGCCAGGACAACGGACCCCTTTGTTCCCCCTGTTAGCTTCCCTGCTCCTTTTTACGAGAGGACTTCAGGTAGATATGTGAGAATCTAGCTGTTACCTGTAACATTAGTGTTTGTGTTTTTGTTTTTGTGAAGTTGTCAAGCTAACTAACTCCCTTTCCTGACGCTCATATATCTCGTCTGCATTCTGGTAATGGCATGTGTCATAAGCCTGTTTGACTGAAATATATGGTCACAGAATATCTATTGACATGATGTAAACCTCCTTTCAGTATCTAGTTACATAACAGCTTTGAGCTTCGATAAACACTTTTTCAATGGCCCGTCTTCAGTCTGTGTTGAAAACACAAGCAAACACAAATACCCTATACACCTGAGATTAGAAAAGTCAAGACGGGTGCTTGTTTGAACAGAAAAACAAAGACACACTTTGATAGGAAACAAGATACAAGCACTTGAGGAAGCAGAAAAGAGAAGAGGCAGACATTGCGATATAAAACAAGAGAAGAGAGAGACACTTCAAAAGGAAAGAGAAAAGAGACACAGACATCTCAGCAGAAATAAGAAGAGACCGAAAAGAGAGACAAGACACAAGACACAAGAGAGATTGATTGACAGAAAAGAGACAACGGCTTTGACAAAAGAAAGGAAAAGAGACATACAGTGTATATGTTGACAGAAAAGAGAAATGAGACAGAAGCTTTGACAGAAAATGAGAAAAAAGAGACACTTTGACTGAAAGAAAGGACACAGACACATCGACCAGAAAGAGAAAAGACAGATATCTTGACAGTAATGAGAAACAGACACATTGACGGAAAAGAAAAGAAAGACAGATGTTTCGACAGAGAACAGACACGTTGACAGAAAAGAGAAAGGAGAGGCAAACCTTTTAGGCAGAAAAGAGATAGACGCCTTGACAGCAAAGACAGAACACAGACGCTATGACAAAATAATGGAAAAGAGACAGGCACTTTGACCGAAAAGAGAAACGAGACAGAAGCTTCGACTGAAAAGAAAAAAGAAACACATCGTGACAGAAAAGAAAAAGAGAACACTTGGACAAAAAAAAGTCAGACACTTTGACAGAAAGAAGAAAAGAGAGAGCCAGACGGTTTAGACAGCTGGGTAATTACCTGTGTGTCCGTGTCCTCCTTTGGCCCTCTCCTTGGTCTCCATGGGGACCTGAGACTCCCCCGCCTCATCCTCAGTGTTCTCTGAGTCTGCAGAAGGGGGGAGGGGGGGGTGGAGGGAGGTGGGAAAGGGATTGAGTTGAGGCAGGGAGGTGATTGAGGAGGGGGGTGGGGGGGTGCGATGTGGGGAGGGGGGAGAAAGGAGGCGATGGGGGTCAGAGACAGGTGGTGGGGTGATATGGTCAAGGGAGTGGTTGAGGGGAAAGGAGGTGGATGTTGGTGAGGTACGGTATGGAGGTTGAGCGATGGTGGGTGAGATAAGCGTGTTGGGGGTAGTGAGGGCATGGATGGGATAGGAGAGGTGAGGTGAGGTATTGTGTGGCAGGGATGTTGGGGGATTTAGAAGAAGTAGAAGAAGGGGTGATGGGAAGTGGGTTATTGAGAGGTGATGGGTGGGGGAACGATTGGGAGTTTGGTGGTGGGGGTTAGAGAGTGATGGGAAGGGGAATTGGGTTGGGTTGAGGAGAGGGGAAGAGTAGAAGACCAGAAGCCATTAAACAGGGCAAGTAGCTCATCATATTACACGCTGACTTAGCTGAGGACACACATACAGTATACAGCGCACATACAGTGCACTTCACATCAAGCAGCCAGGTGTAGCAGAGGACTTGGATTCAACACAGTACATACACACTTCACATACCAATCAGCAATTGCACTGTGCCCAACCACCATCAACCATCCAACCCCCTAGCCATTCTCATAATCATGGGAGAACTGGGATTTACCGTTGCACACAGGGCTGGATTGGCCATATGGCATACAGGGCATTTTCCCAGTGGACTGTTGATGATTTTGGCCTGGCCCTCCCTTCAATGGTATCCGCCCTAATGGCACTACAGCAGGCCTCTTTGAGATAGTCAGATATACTGTAGCCTATATATAGCATTTTGGCTGTTAGGTTTAGAATAAATCATATTAGATGACAAACATTTTGTCAAAATCATTGTCTCTCTCAATGCCTGATGGACTGGTTTGGAGTAAAATGCCCAGCCTGATTTTTCATACCAGATTACACCCCCACCACCCCACCCCAGAACACCTCCATCCCCCACCAACCCCACAAACCACTTCCATCACCTACTTACCGTATCACCATCAAAGCGATCCCAACAAGCCTCATCTGAGGACGGTGATTCACCCATTCGCACACTCCCACCCCACCACCTCCTCAACAGCCCTCTTCACCACAAATAGAATGGCCTGACATGACAGAGGAGAGGAGAGGAGAGGAGAGGAGAGGAGAGGAGAGGAGAGGAGAGGAGAGAAGAGGAGAAGATTAGAGAAGAGAGGATGAGAGAAGAGAGGAGAGGAGAGGAGAGGAGAGGAGAAGATTAGAGAATAGAGGATGAGAGAAGAGAGGAGAGGAGAGGAGAGGAGATGATCAGAGAAGAGAGAAGAGGAGAGGAGAGGAGAGTGTTGCACTCAACTGGTTTTCTTTTTTCTTGTCTCTGGCAGTGGAGTGTGCAGCATGTGTGCGGTGACTAATGCTGCCTTTGTATTCATGGCTAAGAAACACCACACTGACCCACTAATGTCTGTCTCTGCATGGATAGCAACACACTGACTAAGTTATCTGTCTCTCTGCACGGATAACACTGAGCTGACACACATCGTACTGGGCTGAATTCTAACTCTCTCTGTATCTCTCTCTGTATCTCTCTCTGTATCTCTCTCTGTATCTCTCTCTTTATCTCTCTCTGTATCTCTTTCTTTCTTTCTTTCTTTCTTTCTTTCTTTCTTTCTCTCTCTCTCTGCATAGATAATACTGACCAATCAATTACCTGTCTAGTTGGTGCGATACCATACAGTCATATTGTTGTCTGTGCAACCATTAAATCCCACACTGACTAATGTTGTCTGTCTGCATAACACAGCATTGACCCACTGACCTCTATCTCTGTATGGATAACACATTGAGTAAGACGCTCTCTCTGCATAGATATGAGCTGATGAATACTGGGTTCAATTCTCTCTCACTGCATAGCCCAAAACACTGACACGCCAATGTCTCTCTGGCCAAATCAACCATTAATGACCCATTAATTTGGTCGTCCTAGTCAGTGAGACGCTTCCACCACATAGCCATACTGAGTGTTGTCTGTGTGCAACCATTAAACCTCACACTGACAAATGTTACTAATGCATAACAACAGACTGGCACACTAACACTGACTAACTAGACTGCCTGTGCAGTCGCCTTCGACTGCTTAAGGTACACTATATCCCCGAAACGCGACGCTTCCAGTCCCCAATCATTCCTACCACTCCCGTCCACCTTTTCATGAACGTTTATGATAAATACAAAATATAAAATAAATATATTTAATATCTACACATAGATCAATGACGTGCAGAGGCTTAAAACCAAATGACTATTGTGAAAATGAAGGAAAAAATGGGGCAAATGGTAACACTGTTTTAATGGTTCACTATTACAGTGGATATACCACATTAGGTATAGTGTAATAACCAGTGTAACAATATTTAATACCACGTCATACCAGTGTGACACCATGTACCAATTTTGTACTTATATCATGTAGGCTATTTGTGTGTAAGTGGTATTACATGGTATTGCATATTTGTACACTGGTATTACACTAGTATTACATGGTATTACATATTGTTACACTGGTTATTACACTGTACCTGCCATTGCCTATTTTTACACTGGTATTACACTAGTATTAGATGGTATTAAATATTGTTACACTGGTTATTACACTGTAGGCCTACATGATATGGTAGATTCACTGAAATGGTGAACCATTAAATTAAGGAGTTACCGGGCAAATCAATCCACCCAGTCAAAAGTTATGGGCCAAATAAAAATTCCACCATTTTGAAAGTGTTGACCTCCAAACTCGAATCAGTTCATGAACCTACCCTGCAGCATTCACACACCAAATCTGGGACAAATCCATCCACCCGGTCAGAAGTAATGGGCCAAACAAAAATTCGGCCATCTTGAATTCGGCCATCTTGAAATTGTTGACCTCCAAACTCGAATCAGTTCATGAACCTACCCTAGAACATTCACACACCAAATCTGGGACAAATCCATCCACCCGGTCAGAAGTTATGGACCAAACAAAAATTCGGCCATCTTGAATTCGGCCATCTTGAAATTGTTGACCTCCAAACTCGAATCAGTTCATGAACCTACCCTAGAACATTCACACACCAAATCTGGGACAAATCCATCCACCCGGTCAGAAGTTATGGACCAAACAAAAATTCGGCCATCTTGAATTCGGCCATTTTGAAATTGTTGACCTCCAAACTCGAATCAGTTCATGAACCTACCCTAGAGCATTCACACACCAAATCTGGGACAAATCCAAACATCCGTTCAAAAGTTATCGCGTTAACACGAAAGACCTTACGCGGCGGCGGCGGCGGACGCGGCGGCGGCGGCGGTGCACGCAAAACCATTACATCCCCGACGCTCCGCGTTTCGGGGATATAATGATGACTATGTGTCTGTATTTGGGCCACTAACAAACTGAGTAATACTGTCTGTCTCTGCATGGACAACCATACAGTACAATAAACTCCACCGCATATTACAGTGCACTCGCACTAATAAAGGATCAACACACAGCACACTGACCCATGATTGCCGTCTTTCTTTGCATTGCTGCTAAACACACTGCTGCAGTCCTCTGTCCAGTTAGCAATACTGATACACTGAACAATACACTGATGCACTGAACATTGATACATTAATGTTGTATTTCTGTGTGTGACAGACATCACGGACGAATACAGTATAGTGCGCTATGTCGGCTACCAAGCACCAAACTAACCAATTTCTCTTTGCTTAAGAAATAGAATGTCTTTCATTGTCACTACACATGTGCAATTTACACTATGCACATTCACAAGGAGATTGAAAGAACTCAAATCAGGAATAAAAACATTCAACACCCATGTTGGCGAAGGCGCAGAGGCGTATCTTGCCACCAGGCAAGGCAGGCAGCTGCTTGGGGCCCCAAGCTCCTAGATGGTTAATGGTAGCCCTTACTCTACTACAGAAGTGGTGATTTTGGTTCAAATGTTCATTCTTTTGCATTTTAGCTGGGGGCCCCACCTGACCCTAGAATCGCCTCTGCGAAGGCGGCTTAACTGCATAACGGTGCGGTGACCCACTAATGTCCCAACACATTTCACAGCCACCATGCCACTGCCACCCCCACACATACACATACAGTTGCAGCTAACAGCACAACAGATTTTGGTTTAAATACTGATTTAATTTAGAGTACCTTTATCGAATTGAAAAGCACTGCAATAAAGGTTTCACATTTTCTTCTAAAAGCACAACTACAGAGGCATCAGTTTCATATATATTGAAGGAGACAATATCCTCGCCTGCACGCTCACAGCAGCAGAATCACAGATCTACTTTGCATATGAGACAGGATATACGAGATGAAAAGATTTCAAAAAGCAGCGCTGGATCAGATCGCTCGCGAGCAATTTGGGTTTTTGCATTTTAAAGTCTCTCGCGCAGAGGGATGAGAGAGGAGCGGAATGGAAGAGAGGAGAAAGAGAGAAGCGAGATGAATCACATGAAAGTGTTGCCAGAGTGAAAGATGTTTCTTTTCTTTTTTCTTTTACAAAAGGTTTACTTCCTGATCTGGCATTAGACCGATAAAAGTGATGGAGTAATGTGTGTGTGTGTGTGTGTGTGTGTGTGTGTGTGTGTGTGTGTGTGTGTGTGTGTGTGTGTGTGTGTGTGTGTGTGTGTGTGTGTGTGTGTGTGTGTGTGTGTGTGTGTGTGTGTGCTGGCTTTACCAGAGGTTTGCTTTCTGCAGGAGCGGAAAACTTCACTTCCGTAGTGGCAGCAAGGGGTGAGGAAAGAAGCACAGTTACCATAGAAACCAGCGTCTTAGTCACACACACACACACACACACACACACACACACACACACACACACACACACACACACACACACACACACACACACACACACACACACACACACACACACACACAAACACACACACAATTATATGCAGGTGCACAGTCTGTTCCACACAAACACATAAATAAATAGAGAAAGCAAACAGTCCGAGGTAGCACAATAGGTAGACAGAAGTAGACACACACACACACACACACACACACACACACACACACACACACACACACACACACACACACACACACACACACACACACACACACACACACACACACACACACACACACACTACTACTACACATTTACTGAAGTGCAAATCCAGATTCGACCTGACAGCGCACAGAGCTGATTTTAGAAGCTTGAAGAGTAATTTCATGGCGTCATTTCGCATCAGTCAACAGACTTCAAAGTAAAGTCTAAACTAGCCTGCAAAACGTGAATGTGGATGTACTGTACAATACCAATGCACTGAAGTAATAAAGCAAGAGTACATTAGAGAACCACTTATTTATTCAGAAATAAATACGCTACAACTTGTGATTTTTTCCAACACAGTCTCGGACCAACTCGTCAATTTTTGACTGCCTTTGACCAGACTGCAATTTTTGACGTTGAGGGCACACGTGGACTAAGTGGCCTAAACCTAGACCTTTCCCTAACCCAAGCCGTCAATGAAGTTATGCTGCCACAAGGGGGCGCCTTTGATGCGCACGTCACATTTTGACTCCAAGGGCATATTTAGACATCAAAAATTGCAGTCTGGTCAAAGGTTGGCCGAAATTGACGGGTTGGGATGAGACACTGATCTTTTTTTTACACACCTCAGCTGGCAGATGCCTTGGAGAGGATCAAAACTGTATAGGTCGCGATAAAGCACTCCTCCACACTGACCATTTCACTTTAACTATATTCACAACTTTCGATCTTAGACCTTCATCAGGTCTTTTTTGTTCATAAAACGAGTCAAAGCGAAAAGGTCAATGTGCGGGACGTGTATTAGGTTTTGATCTGAAATAAATACATTCTCTGAAGGATACTGACATCGGTCGTTGTCCACAAACAGCGCTGCAGAGCTCTTTTTTAATAAAGAAGTGCAGTTACATAATATGTCCGGCTCATTCAGTCCCATTGGTCTGGCTTTTATGAAGTGGTGTGTGGAGGGTGGATAGCTACTGCAGAAGCCTGTGTCTGGCTCGAAGTGTGTTTGTGTGTGTGTGTGTGTGTGTGTGTGTGTGTGTGTGTGTGTGTGTGTGTGTGTGTGTGTGTGTGTGTGTGTGTGTGTGTGTGTGTGTGTGTGTGTGTGTGTGTGTGTGTGTGTGTGTGTGTGTGTGTGTGTGTGTGTGTGTGTGTGTACATGCATGCATGTGTGGGTGCGTGCATGTTTGTGCACATCTATGCTTGCGTACATGTGCCTATGTGTGTAGGCTAGGCCTGTATGTGTCTGCAGCACTCATCTAACCTGAAGCACAAACCCAAACACACCATGAGTAAACCTCCCGAAGGTCCGGTTGGAGTGGCCAGTTTTCTGCAAGAGAACAGAGTAGATTAGATTAGATTAGATTAGATTAGATTAGATTAGATTAGATTAGATTAAATTAGATTAGATTAGATTCGATTCGATTCCACATTATTTTCTTTACACATTTTGGTTACAAAGTGACAAAATGCAGTAGTCTCACAGAGCAGCACGCAGTAAAAAAACACTGAACAACTGTACAGAGGAACATAAGACAATACACCACATGCTGTAATATATCATTAGATAAGGCAATCAACAACCCTCAAGAAACATAGCCTTAAAAGAATGCATAACTGAAATGTGCATTGATTTCATACACTCATCACTCAAACTCAAATATATACATGAAACGACAAAGAACACAAATGCATAAAAGCATCATGATATGATTATGACAGGGGCCACCTGACCCTCATTGTAAAGAACATTATCAACAGGGAACAGACAGAACATGATTATGACTGTTGTCAAAATTTGGAATGTCATGACACCCAAACAATGTCAACTTCACATTCCAACACATTGAAACCTGCATAAACATCAACTATGTGCCATTATTGTCCTTGGCATGTGTTATGTCATTAGATGACAACCTTACGTAGATCAAGTCAAATGGTGGTACAAAAAAGCATGTAAAGCATGTAAAAGTTAAAAGCCTTCATCATCATCATCATCATCATCATCCTCATCAACAACAACAACAACAACATCTAAATTATCATTACCAACATGATCAGCATCGTCATCGACATCATTATCAGTTAACTTTGATTATCAAATTTAAGATTGTCATCATTATCATCATCATCATCTCCGTAGCAGAGTACAAAGACAGTATAAACCAGCCTACATTAAAGCCTATATCAGTCTCATTCAAAAGGCAAAAAAGTGTGAATCCACCCACTGTGCTCTCTCCTCGGTACATCCTGTCATGAGAAGACACCTCGCCGGTACCCCAACTCTCTCTGGTACCCCGACTTTGTTTCCTGGCTGCACCCCAGTGCTCTGTGGTATCCCCAATCGCTGTGCTGCCCCGTCTCTCTCTGCTGCCCTGTAGCGCTCTGTTGTCATGAGTAGATGCTTTTCTGGATGCTCAATTCTCTCTGGTAACTACATTCCTGTTTCCCTGCGATGTTTTCGATCTCCCCTTATTTGTCTGGCACTATGTTTTTGCTACTCTGTAGTGCCCCATTTCTTTATGGTACTGTGTTTCTGTTTCTCTGTGATCCTTCCAAACCTCTGTGTTGTTCTCGATCTCTGTAAACGCCCCGTATCTCCCTGGTAGGCTACTACTAGGTCTCTGTTTCTCTGAATCCCTGATGGCCTGGATCTCAATAATCTCTGTGGCAACCCGAATAAAAGATTGTGGTCCTCCTCTGTATCTTTGTAATGTTGCCCTGCATCCCGGAGGCGGACAGCTCTTCTGCATGTAGGTCTATTTCACTCCCGTGTCTCAGAGGTGGAATGCTCTACTAGCTTACATTTACTTAAGTGTCCCTGTTGCCCGAATGACACTAGTACTCCTCTCTATATCTGTGATGTTGCCCCGTAGGTCTGGTTTTCTCTGTATGGCAGAGGCGGACTACTCTTCTATTTCTCTTTTATTCCATCCCTCCTGCTGCCCAGGATGACTCTGGTACTCCTCTGTACAGCTCTGTGATGTTGCCCCGTATCTCGGGGGCGTAATGCTCCTCTAGGTCTAGTTTACTCTGTATCTCAGAGCCGGACTGCTCTTCTAGTTTTCGTTTACTTGAGCGCTCCTGATTGCTACCGCTCGCAAGTGTATTTCATCACTCTGAAGAAAGACTGCGTTTTCAGAAGGAGGATAATCTCTCTTCTTCTTCTTCTTCTTCTTCTTCTTCTCTCTCTCTCTCTCTTTCTCTCTCTCTCACTCTCTCTCTCGCTCTTTCTATCTTCTCAGCCCTCACATCATTTTTTCCCACCGCTAATCTTTCTTTTCCTTTCTTATTCTAGGCCACCTACATCTGCCTCACCATTCGCAGCAGTTTTAAAGCAGAGATATACAGACTGCCCTGCTGCAGCCTCTGCTACCGTGGCAACAAGAAACTGAAATATCCCCCCAAAGGAAAGATCCCAAATACCACCGCCCAAACGCGCTCAACTGAGCTGGAAATCCTTTCAAATGCCTTTTAGGGCATGGCGTACAAGCAGTAGCTACACCAATTCTGTAAACACAGGCACACAATTACAGTGCGTCTACCAGTTTTTCATGCAACACAATTACCACAAACAGTTCCCTCTAAATAGTACAGATATAGGACCTCTAATTGTGCATCGTCAACGGTCCCACAGAGAGTCGATTCAGCATTTCTTAGATTGTATTTGGTAGCCTTCTTTCTACGTATTGAATTAAAACCACGTTTTTTTGTGTACACAATTCTCTTTACGAGTCTACACGTCTCTTTTAGGACACAAAAACCCCAACGACTCTACGGTCGGCAAGCATCTTGTAAGACAACCTCTCAGACAAGTGTACAACACATTCAGTCAGCCAGCAGGTCCTGTAACAGGGAATTGTGGGTCAAACATGGCCGCCACTCGGGGCTGGATGGAGCAAGACCGGCTGGTTGTGGGAAGTGTGTCAATGATATGCAGCTTCTGACAGGTGACCCTATGCTGTCTAGACACCTCCACAGAGAGCACAGAGGGGAGAGGAGAGGAGAGGAGAGGAGAGGAGAGGAGAGGAGAGGAGGTGGAGGAGATGAAATTTTAGGAGAGGAGAGGAGATGAGAAGACAGTAGGAGAAGAGAGTAGGAGAAAAGGGGAAAGGAGGGGGGGAGAGGAGAGGACAGGAGAGAAGGAGGAGAGAAGGAGGAGAGAAGAGGAGAGGAGATGAGATGAGAGGAGAGGAGAGGAGAGGAGATGAGAGGAGAGGAGAGGAGAGGAGGAGGTTAGGAGAGGAGAGGAGGCAAAATACATGCATACAGAACATAACATAAAGCATGATAGAAACACACCGTGCAAATGACACAAAACTCAACACATAACTCAGAACACACAACGAAGCAACACGGCTTCACACACGGCCCTAGCTAATGACTCACCTGAAACCTCTTTTTGGACCAGATCTTCTTCATGACTTCCTCAAGTCCAGAGTAAAAGACCAAGCTTCACCTGTTGGCAAATGGCGTGGAAACACTTCCGAAAAAAATACCTCTCCCAAATCCCCGAAAACCCTTTTTCCTCCCCAATTCAATTAGTCCGCAAAACTTGTGATGTGATATTTCAGGGCAATGCGACAGAGTTTCCCGTTGTCTTCTTTAAGTTGCGAGGAGAAGGAAAGAATTACAGGTGAGAATAAAGAAATACCTATAAAAAAGCATATCGTTTGGTATGGAGAGCTCAATTCGTTAGTGCTGCTCCAGTGATTCTTGAGTGGGTGGTGTGTGTGTGTGTCAGTGCTGGTTCAGTGTTGTTTTTTTATGTGTGTGTGAGTGA
>NC_085868.1:5402895-5420395 GCF_034702125.1 Engraulis encrasicolus
TACCAGTGCCAATCTGCCAGTTCCCTGTTGGTACCCAGCCTACTGGCGTCATCAGCTGCTTAACCTCCACCACCACCAGTGCCAGTCACACAACACACGCTCCACCGTACTAACACTTCACCGTCACAACCTCCTCTTTTCTACCATCCACTCTCTATAAACACCACTGCCATATTACACACCACCCTCCACCCTATACTCTCCACTCCAACCTCCCTTCTCCAAACAATCATCAGCATTTGTTTAACCCTTTTAGGCAGAGCCTCTTCTACAGAGGTGTGAAAGCCAAATCTAGATTTGAATTGGTTAATTTCTCCCAGGCATATCCTGATTCTCTCTAATGGCAGGAAAAGGAAATAATATTTCAGAGAAAACAGGCAAGCACTGCACCGCATGCTGTATATGCCCTTTATATGTGTGTATGTAGAGTTTTACAATAGAGCAATATAGTATATGTCAGTGTATTGCTTCAAGTTTATTTTGCTTTACAGTTCTATATTGTTTCCTTATAGGCCAGCAAGCAGGTAAAAATGGGTGGTAGAGGGTAGGGGTGGGCGATATGACGATATTAAATCGTGAATCGCGATATTGAGTAAAAGATCGTCTCGAATCTGCCAAAGTGGAGAAATCGTATAGATCGTCTTGCAGTGAGGATGTTTATTATCAGTATCAGAGTGACGTTTTCTCACTTGTGTTGTTGTCTTCACTTTATTCTCAACATTATTGTATTCCAATTGTACACTTTATGAGAGTATCATCAGTGTGTTAACATTTTATTGACTGCAAATTACAAATTGCAAGTATATGAAAGTTGTTTTTTGTTGTTTTTATTTTTTGGATGGAAGATCGTGATAAAAAATCTAAATCGAAATCGAAATCGAGATTTCATGTAAAAAAAATCGTGATACAACATTTTTGCCATATCGCCCACCCCTAGTAGAGGGTACATTTTGATACCTCAATACAGGTTGCCTATTTTTTTTTCTATTTTGCAATGAGAATGCCTGTCAATGAATTAGTCATACGTAAAGACACATTTTCAACATTTCTCATCAAACCTCAGCAACAGTTTGCACCAGAAAAGACCATCAAAAGTACACTAGGCAACTGAAATCATGACAAATCAATTTGACTGTCTTATCCATAGACTATGACATTGATTAACCATTCTGATGGCATTGTGACACATTCATTGATACAAAAACTTGCTTTTGATAAATGAATTAAGGTCTTGAGCAATGCACTTAATATGTTGCAAATGCGAGAGAGATTCGAGAAATGAGAAAAAACTTGTAATAGACATTCAGTAATGTCATAACAATGTTGTTATGATATAGTTCAGCAAAGAGGAAGTCAGATCCTCTGTGAGCCCATATGCACCAATAGCTATTCTCTGATCTCTACTACCACTGCCAGTCACAACGCCATCCATTACAGCCACACTGCGCCATCCACCACTCAATGCCAGCAATATCACCCTCAACCTCCATCCTCAACCCTATGTCTATGGTGTCGTGGGCTGACTGCCCATCATGGCTCTATTGTGATTGGCTCAGAGTCTCATGCTTGTGTTTTGATTGGCTAGCTGAGTGTTTTGCGTCATCTAACACCTCGGGCCTTAGAAACACGAGACCCAAAGCATGCCACCACAATTACTGGCAGGACAGTGTGTGTGTGTGTGTGTGTGTGTGTGTGTGTGTGTGTGTGTGTGTGTGTGTGTGTGTGTGTGTGTGTGTGTGTGTGTGTGTGTGTGTGTGTGTGTGTGTGTGTGTTTGTGTGTGTGTGTGTGCGTGCGTGCGTGTGCAGGTAGCTTGAGATTGAGTTTGTGTCATTATGTGCAATTATGATTTTAATAAACATTTGCACTACATGCATCCCTCCCTCTCTCTCCCTGTTATTATGACTGTGTGTGTGTGTGTGTGTGTGTGTGTGTGTGTGTGTGTGTGTGTGTGTGTGTGTGTGTGTGCGTGTGTGTGTGTATTCATGGGAAGGTACTCTGTAACTAGAGAAGGTCTGTTAATCTCTTCCACACTCGTGTGTGTGTGTGTATGTGTAGGCATGCGTGCGTGCGTGCAGGCTGCATGCGTGCGTGCAGGCGTGCAGGCGTGCGTGCGTGCGTGCATTTATGACATTTCAGATGGACTGGCAGGAACAAGAACACTCACACCTCCATCATATCAACACACACACACACACACACACACACACACACACACACACACACACACACACACACACACACACACACACACACACACACACACACACACACACACACACACACACACACACGTGTTCAGAAAGCAGCAGCTTGTCTACACACTCACACCACCACCACATCAACATGCCTCATCCAAGATTATTTATGATTCTTCAAGTGGGCATAGGAGACATGCGTGTGCCCAGTATGTGCATTTGTGCGCGCGTACATACGTGTACGCGTGCATACACGTGCGAGTGCATACGCGTGTTTACTTATGGTAACCTATAGTATCTTTTACAAGTTGTAAATTACAACGCATATGATTGATGGCCAGAGTGCATGTATGTCATCACAATCAAACCTTAATCATGCTTACAGTCTTACAGTAATGTGCACCATTACAGTATATGCACCATTTGGAATCAATTCAATATAATGTTTCAATCATTCAGAGCAGTTTTTTAAGCAACTGGACTTCTTCTTCAAGTTTAAGCTCCACTATAAGCTCCAAGAGAAACTCCAGGGGCCTACAACTACATTTCGTAGACATCATGACCTGGCTGAACAGGAATCCTCACAGACCTTGTCTAATCATTTCCAGCCACAAAAATGACCAAAAACCTGCCTGGAGGAACTTGAACCAAATTGTATTGATTTATATGGGCATAAATCTACAGAAAAACGCTTGATGCCTGTTTTGGACCATTTCTTTATCCACAGACGCCAAAAACTAAACAGCCCAATTGTATGGGAAACCACCCAATCTGGCAACACTGAGAACAGTAGTTGTTTTCCCATGAGAGAATGTCTGCCCATTGTAATGCTGGAGATGCATGTGAATTTGCGAAGCAAAGCTAAATTCATGTGAAATAAGCGAAGTGTTGCGATGGCAAGCAAACCGGAGTATAGTGAAGTGAAAAATATTCATCCAAATTCCATATGCAAATTAGGAGCGAATTTCACCTGCAGCAGCCAATTGAATCAGCAATATAAATCTTCCAGGCAATTTGATTCGCCACTACAACCTGCTGACCGTTCAACTGTCAGAATGGAACACAGAATTTTGCTCTGCTTCGCTTAGCTCATTTCCCCTCCATGAGTCCCTAGCATAACTGGTGTGTTGACCTTGTGTGTTGCTGAAGGCATGCTGTCGACTTCACTGTAGTGTTCCTCTGTCCTGGGTTTTATCTTATCGTGTC
This sequence comes from Engraulis encrasicolus, assembly GCF_034702125.1. Lineage (NCBI taxonomy): Eukaryota > Metazoa > Chordata > Actinopteri > Clupeiformes > Engraulidae > Engraulis > Engraulis encrasicolus. Next base: position 5,406,298 of record NC_085868.1, read on the forward strand.
CTTATCACAACACTCAGTACAGACATGCACAGGACGTCACAGAGAGAGAGAGAGAGAGAGAGAGAGAGAGAGAGAGAGAGAGAGAGAGAGAGAGACAGAGAGAGAGAGAGAGAGAGAGAGAGAGAGAGAGAGAGAGAGAGAGAGAGAGAGAGAGAGAGAGAGTGAAAAAGTGAGGCATGAGGGAGAGGGTCGGGGGTTATGCCTGGCAAACTAAAATTAGGAGCTGACCTGAGCTCATGTAGAGATAGAGAAGTAGAAAGAGAGAGTAGGGAGGGAGAGAGCGAAATAGAAAGAGAGAGTAGGGACAGGGGTGCAATGCTGATCATTGTTCTGCTTGCATTTAGCTTTAGTTTACAGGTTGTTTCATCCATCCAAGAGTCTACAATTCCTACAAAATTTAGAAAAATCAAAATACTCTAATTGGGTACTGGAGCACTAAAATACTAATGTCTTATCATTCCCTCATACTAATTTCATCCCCACAAAGGCTCTGGAATGGTCAACAATTACTGTTGAAATGGGGTGAACTGAGCTCTGCTGAAATTTGAAATGTCCATCTTATCCTACCCAATTGCGAATGTGACATTGAAAGACAATTCATTGTGGAAAGGGTGAAGTTTGAAGTACCGGTATGTGTCCCCTCTCCATGTTCCCTCCCCTGTTCACCAATTGGAAACAAGAATACAGTGGATATCTCTCCGCTCCTTCTGGAAAGTTCATGGGGCTTGAGAAGTCACAAATTCCGCTAGATCACACACATGCTGTACCTCAGAATTAATGGTAATAATTGGAGTGATTGGAGTGATTGTCGACTTCACTAGTCAATTTGTGAGTTGTGTGCATGCAAGAAATATGAAATTATTTGGACTACATAAGAGCAGTCGCAGGTCTGATGTGCGGTAGCCAGGCCGTGCCCTTCTATTGACGCAACACCTTCAGGGTTGCTTCTAGTCAGGCCAAGAGCAATAAAAAATATTGTTTCTGAACTCCCGAAAAATCAGGAACTCCTCCCACTTTGTTGGGAAGCATACAGCCATTAGCAAACCAAGGGAGGCGGGTCGACCATGCCATTTGGGAAATGCTAATTGTTATGCTCTTGGTCAGACTAAGTCTCGAAGAGATTTGAAAGTCGATGATCATCAGGCTAGATGTGCGGCCACTTTAGCCACATGCTGCGGTAGGCTGATTACTCTTCTTCAGCCTTGGCTCACTTCCAGGCGCGGTTCTTGCATAGAGGCGTTGCTAGGCAACCGCCTTAGGCCCCGCCTTAGCCCCCCAAATTTAGGGGCCCCATCTGACTGGGAGCGGAACATTTCACATAGTAATTGGGGCCCCTTTGGACAGTAATTCACAAATAAATGGTAATTTTCATAAATAATGAATTTTGTATGTTTAAATTGGAAATAAGAGCAACACAATACATTACAAACAAATACAGATCCCGTGCACACCCCTCACTTTCGTGTTAAAATGGAATATTCCATCCATGCATGCCATGTGCGCGAGACGAGTTCCAAAACATTCGCTACGTTCCCACACAACATGCCTGCGCATATCTGCACAGCTCAAATGCGCACAATGCGTAATTACGGCGCATTCGGAACGCACTGTGAGTGCGCATTGCTTGCCCATATATGCGCAGCGGGTCCCTCCGCGAACGAGCTGAAGACGGAAGCGACTCAAGCGAAGTGACTGACATTTTCTAGGTGGTGAACAGACATGCGAGTTTTGTGCTTTCCTGAATATGGATAACACTGTGCGTAAATGTTTTAAAACTCCAACATCGGTAAACTTTGGATAACCCACGACATGACATATTAGAAGCCTGGACTATCTCCGTGGATCGGACAGCGACAAGGAAAACTGTGCCTACACTGTAGCACTAGCAGGTCAAACTACTGTGGCTATCCCCACTGATGGATCTGTGAATGGCCGCGGCACTGATAACCCCAAGTTTTGTTGAATGAATACCTCGTGAGATATTTTGTTTCAAAAAGGCGTTACTTTTCCTCTAGATGTGAACTGGAATTGGCTCGAGTAAGTTATTCCATCGAAATTAAGCGCTTGCAGACGGTGCATCGGTTACTGTATCATCAGACAACCTTCTCAATCTCTCTGAAATGATTTCAGAAACATGCTGTCGAAATTTGGAAAGGCTTAAACAAGCATGCAGCTTTCAAGGAACATTCTGTAACTTGATGCGATGTGGCGAGATTTAGAACATCGCGGAATTAGCTGACATGTCAGCCATAGCTCCAGTAGATAGGCTGGAGTTTTTAATAATGAACTGCGTTACGTGGCGATATTGCTGGCTAGTTCTGGATGCTAACAGGAGGTGATGTGGAAGTTCAGCCTGGAGAAACGCCGACGTGATTGACAAAAGACAGCGCACTCTACTCATAGTAAGTCACATTAATTGTGTGTGTGTGTGTGTGTGTGTGTGTGTGTGCGCGCGCGCTTGTGTGTGTGATGGCAATTGGAACTATTGCTACTACTATGCCTCAGTTGGTTGGTTTGGAATTCACCCGCCCTGGTGTTTTGTTTTGTAGCCAATTCAGTTTGAGATGCTTGCTGCTCGCCGTCCAATACGTCATGTGCACACGCAGTGGTGGTGGTGGTGTGGCGGGTGGTGGCATTTGGGCAAAATGATACACTGCAATCTTACTGTCTATTTGCATGTGTGTCTGTGAGGGAGCGACTGCTACCTCTCTGTCAAGGATGTGTGGGGTAACGAGCGGAGTGGAGGATGATGAGGCACGAAGTCCGGAAGTATCAAAAATAATTAGGCCTTTTTATTTACCTTTTCACCTAGACATTAGAAAATAATGTGCACGTGGGCATCAAAATACATGGACAGGGACACTGTCTGGCAAACAAAATACGACAGATTCCTCAAAAGCATTCAAAGAGCATCAAAGTCTAACAGCACAAACGCTCTGCTTACACCGATATGCAGCAGTTTTACGCGAAGCCACCTCCTACTGGTTACCAGGTGCTTTCTCAATCAAAATCGCTCACATCAAACGATTTGACTACGGCTTAAATACACCCATTTCCTAGGGCCAGCCAATTATTCACTAATTCAATTACTCACTCAACGCTGCATGACTAGACTAGCCTACGCGATTGGTCTCACAATTCCTTCCGACCATCGCCAAACAAAAACAGCCAGTTTAAACACAATACTCAAAACATAACCACATAGAACGCCAGATTGCCCAAGTACACATTCATAATCGTCACAAATATAAACATGACAAAACCCCACACATTTCCCCTCCCAAAAGTCACTGATGGAATTCTGCCATTGACTGTGCGCGCCTCCGCCCATGGCCATGACAATGTTCGGAGAAAGTGTTTCATTGCGAGCGCAGGTGTGCGAGTGTGCGCGTGTACGAGTGTGTGCGCGTGTATTTTCGCTCGCTAAAAGTCCCGACAGTTCAGTAAACACAAATGTTCATAAATACACCGTTCGTGAGTTTTAAAAATAGCCTAACTTAGCCAGTGAGAAGGGGGAGGGAAACTTCACCTTCTCACAGTGTCGTTGAACTTTGATCTGTGTTTGCCACTGCAATGGTCTGGGCAGTCGAGAGAGATTGAGAGAGAAAGAGAGAGAGAGAGGGAGGAGAGAGAGAGAGAGAGAGAGAGAGAGAGAGAGAGAGAGAGCGCCGGAGGTGAGAGAGAGAGAGATAGAGAGAGAGAGAGAGAGAGAGAGAGAGAGAGAGAGAGAGAGAGAGAGAGATGAGCGATGAGAAAGATGAGAGAGAGAGAGAGAGAGAGAGAGAGAGAGGGCTTTGATGCCCATGTGTAATTGATTGATGTGCATGTGAAGATTGCAATGTTGAATATGTCAACATTGAATGCTGTCTAAATGTCTAAAGCAAAACTTGGCCCAAGCACATTATGTTCAAGAGGTCTTCTGACTGTTGTAGAGAGCTTAGTTTTTGAATTGTGTATCTGTGATACAGAAGATGCTGTGAGCTAAGCATCTCTAAGCAAGCCTATTAGGCTATTATTATTATTTTTCAAGGGGGGGGGTACACACTTGGGTGGGCCGGTGGGCCGGTGGGCTGCTGGGCCGATGGGCCCCCTAGCTAACTTCGCCTTAGGCCCCCAAATTGCTAAGTCCGCCACTGCTCACGTCAAATATGTGAGGCCCACGTTGTAGTCTATTACATAGTCTCGCACAAGAAGTAAAATAACTTTTGCTGCCTGTCGCAAATGGATCTTCTGACACCAATCAAAAATGTTTAAATTCCCCTTCGAAAATTGACCATGGTAAACCATGATTTCATGTTTATTTGAGCAAGGTTCGGCATGGTTTTTGGTTTGACTATGGTTTAACTCCGGTTTTACTCTGAAAACTAACCATGGTTTACCACAGTTTATAGTTATTCATTCAATTACACTTAGCTGCCGCTTTTTTTATCCAACACACATATTGGTGACAGTCCTTGGAGCAATGTGGTGCTAGGTGCCTTGCTCAAGAGAACTTCAGTCATGGATGGAGGTGTAGGGAGAGGTAAGGGTGGGATTCAAAACCGCAACTCTGTGATCTTCGGTCCAACTCCCTAACCATTACACTATGGCTGCGAGCAATTTTTTATGTTTTTGTTTGGGTGACCATGAAACCCATAATCAACCATGGTTTTTTGAGCATGGTTTGTGACTATGGTTAAACCATAGACACAAACCATGCAGGAAAAAAACATGAAAACCATGAATAACCATGATCCATGGTTAGTCATGAATCACGGTTTTCATGGTTACCCAAAAAACATGGATAGTAATACGATGGTTGGTTCAGAGTACTTGGTAGTTCATGGCTACTACAGTAAAACCATGGTCGATTTTCGTAAGGGTCACTTCTATCATTTGTGAAATCCAGAATCTGGATTAAGTTTAATAACTGTATTTGTATAGCACAGCTCATACATGCAGCTCAATGTGCTTGATTTGCTCCATTTACTTCCACTCAAAATTTTGACGAATTGTCATCTATCCATGGTCTGGAAGTAGAAGGCCGTGTCATAGGTACTATAATTTCCTCCCACAAAACCAGACCCAGACGTAACTTGTAAATTGACTGTAAATTTAAATTAAGTTATATACTTCATATAGCCCTGTGTGTGTGTGTGTGTGTGTGTGTGTGTGTGTGTGTGTGTGTGTGTGTGTGTGTGTGTGTGTGTGTGTGTGTGTGTGTGTGTGTGTGTGTGTGTGTGTGTGTAATCTTGCTCTTCCACGCACACTTCTCTGTCAATCATGCAAACCAAGTAATTCCAATGAGTTATTAAGAAATGTCAGAAATGTAGGGCAAGTCTACCTAGCACCTAGCGCTATACTGTACCTTATATATAACTGCCGGAAACCACAAACCCTAAAATACACGGCCATATCCTGAGTCAGGTAGTGCTAATTTTACTCCAATAGCCATTTCTATTTAAATTTAAACAAGCCAGAAAAAGGTCGCAAATTCTGTACTCCAACATTGTCAAGCTTTTAGCATATTATCCATCTTGGAAAACATGAACAGTAAAACTGCAAAGCAATTCAATTAATCCAATCAAACCTGTTATCTATAATCAGATCATATCCCATGAAAAAGAAGATCCCTAATTGTGGGATCCACTTCGTTAAGCATTCAGCAAAGTATGCAGCTTTGGATATATGATAACCTGCCAAGCAGATGCTAAAGTTCAGTCAACACGCGTCCCAAAAGTGTCTGATGTCCTCTATCTTAGAAATATTGGCATAGGGTCTCTAACACACACACACACACACACACACACACACACACACACACACACACACACACACACACACACACACACACACACACACACACACACACACACACACACGCCGTCTCTCTAAGAATAGTTGGCCTCCTCACTATGTGCCCCAGTGCTGAAGAACGTAGGCTAGGCTAACACGCACGCACGCACACACATGCACGCACTATCTCTCTCTCTCTCTCTCTCTCTCTCTCTCTCTCTCTCTCACACACACACACACACACACACACACACACACACACACACACACACACACACACACACACACACACACACACACACACACACACACACACACACACACACACACACAGAAAAAAAAGAACACACACACACACAGGGCTGGTCTAACTGTGTCCACTGGTGCTGAGGAACACAGGCTAGTCTTAGACACTCCTCTGCTCCCCTCTCTGTGCTCTGAGACGTGGCCATTTTAAGCACTACTGTACGATGCCTATAACTGGCAAGAGAACTGTGTGCCGGAGACATGGTCAAGAGGGGCATGTTGAGTTTGTGGACAGGGTGTGTTGGGATGTGTAGATTGTTGCTAGGGCTGTAACGATATTGTATTGAAAGAAATCGCGATACGCAGAGTCATGATACTGTATCGTGATGCAAGAAGGCAGTATCGTCAAAAGTAATTTAGAAGTCCTTTCACTCGGCGGCCATCTTGGCTACGCCTCAGGGTCGCAATTTGGGTCGCAATTTCAGATTAGTCAGACCAGGCGAGTCAAGGCGGCGAGATGATTGGATAAATGACAGCGCAGCTCAGCAAGCAATTGGCTCTTGTTGACGGCCAGGCGGGATATGTGCAAGCACGCACCATATTAGCGTAGTGAACTGCCCCTGTTCATTCCTATGGACGCTTTCTGAAGTGTTCCGTCTCCTTACGTACTGACAGTCTCTGGTATCGTGCTACGTCCTTTCAAAGTGCTGTTAGCCTTTCATCCAGAGAACAACCACATGATATGATGTGATAGCTCTTCCAATCTTCAAATTAACGTCATATACAAACCCCAACTCCGGTGAAGTTGGGACGTTTGGTAAACAGTGAATAAAATCAAAATGCTATAATTTTCAAGACATTCAATCTATTCATTAGATGGAGAATAGTGAAAAGACAACATATTAAGTGTTAAAACCGAGAAAGAATATTGTTTTGGGGGACATATGTACTCATTTCTAATTTGATAAATGCAACACGTCTCAAATAAGTTGGGACGGGGATCCGTGAAATTCAGTAAACATCCAAATAAGATAAAACAACAAAGAAGAACATTTCAAAATGAATTGTACTGAGGGATAATATAGGTGTCCAGGTATAAGATCATCACAGAGAGGCTGAGTCACTCATTATTAAAGATGCAGAGGGAATAATTACCATAGTTATTACATATATTTTTGAATTCCCTTTGATTTACCACGATTGAGTGTATATAAAACATATTTGTGTCATTAAAATCATTGTATAGGTTCATGACATCATGAAATATATATTGGCTTTAGTTTCACTCTAGCACTCCAGGAATTACAGCTATGGAAAATTGACAATTTTAAGAATGCTTAATGCGTGCAAATGATACAGGGGTGTAACATTCTCCAAAGCACCTGAGCTCACTTGATATTTCCCAGAAGATAAGATAAGACCCAGAAGACATGGGAAACTGTCCTTTGCTTACAGAAGTCAGCAGAAGTTGTAGAAGTCGATTCAAATAATAGAGTATTGCACATCCTGCGCTACAGTGAAAATGGACCATCCAACTTGTATTCGTGCTAACTTCAAAAGTCAGCCTCCATGATGGCATGCGGGTGCAGTAGTGCATTGGTTAAGATGTTCTCACTCATCTGTAGAGTTAAATACAGTGCTGAATGGTATAAATGGGTTTTAAACAGCATGAAAAGCCACTCATGCATTATATTTTGAAGGGAGATCTTTGATTACTGCCACATAGTAAGGACAAATTGCATTCTCTACTATGTTTTAACAGTTTGGCTCCATCATAAGGACCAGCAGGTGATAAAATGGTGGGCTTTTGGTCAAGACCTGTCACACTGTAAGCACTACAGAAAGGAAAACATTGCAAAACATGACAAGGAATACACCCACCATTTAAGCTGGTGAAATCATGTCCAAGATAGGAATTAACACTGTTTTTTATATAAAATCATCTCATCGGTTAATGTATTTTACTGTTAAGTGTTGTCTTTTGTTTTGTTTTTAGTCTTCCTCGACATTTGCTGCCTTTTACTGTCCCCGTCCCAACTCTTTTGAGACGCGTTGTTTTTACATATTCATGAATATCCCCCAAAACAATAATTTTGGTCAGTTTCGATGGCTGATATGTTTCTTTGTGCTGTTCTCCATCTAATGTAAGAATCAGATGTTTTGAAAATGGCAGTATTTTGTTATTATTCACAATTTACCTTGTGTCCCAACTTCTATGGAGTTGGGGTTTGTATTATTCTTGAAACGTTTCTAAAATTATTAGAAGCCTCTTGTATCCTATTCTACCTATATAAATATCATTTAAATATCATCAAAAAGATACATTTAAAAATTGTGGGATGTATCGAACTGTAGGTCAAGCCAATTGTGAGTAGCAGCCCTAATGGGTGCATGTGTGCCATTAGTGCATGTATCGGGTGTGTGTATGTATCGCGCATGTGTGTGTGGTGGGCGTGTTTCATGGATGTGTGGGTGTACTGTAAGTACATGTGTGTCTTCAGTGTATGTATGGATGGAGTCAAGAGAGGCCAGTTGTGTGTGTAACTCTGTATGTGTCCTGGATGTGTCTCCTTGGTGTATCTAGTCGGTTCACTGGGTGTGTGTGTGTGCATGTGTGTATGTGTATGTGTGCATTGCATGTCCTCTGTGTGTTTGTAAGCCTATGTGCGCGTGCTGTTGTGCATTTATGACCCGAGTGTGTGAAGTAATGAGACTGCTTTGCTGAAGTCAATTGAACACATTTTACTGCCGTCTCTCGTTTATGAAAATTACTTTATGACATTTATGGGGTTTTAATGTGGTGCTCCATTGGCTGATATTGCAGGAAATTGAGCTGTCAATTTCAAAAGAACTCTGCAATGATGCTAAAATTGTGTATGAAAGTTCTCAGGCTAAAGATAACGATACAATCTTTGCAACCTTTCGAGCAATGGTTCTGGGCAACAATACTATAAGGTTTTATTTGGACTGTTGATCACTACAACACTATTATGAAGAAAGCTAGTAGCAGACATGTTTTGTTCATCATTCTATGAGAAAATTAGGAAACATGTTGTTGCCTAGCAGCACTGCTCAAAAAAACGTGTTAAGACTGTATTGTCACCTTAACAGTCTAGACCAGAGGCATAAATGCTCCTCATCGATGTCAAAAGAGTGTCAAGGCTGCAGAGACAGACTGGACTGGTGGCATAAATCAGTGTTTTGTTTGCTGTTCCTCGCTTATGAAAATCTCTGTGTCTTTAATGTTCAGCTCTGGCGGCTGATCTCGCAGTAAATGTCACGGTGTCAGAGGTCATCTTTTATCCGACACCCCCGCGGCTCGAAAATCAAAACAGAGCCATTTCTGGCTTCCCTGTCAAAGAGGCATTAGCAGCGGGGGTCTAGACAACACAGGCGAACACTCAGTCACGCAAGCGCTTTCTTACTGGCCTTGAAGACTTGGTGGCATTTGCTTGTGACGTAAACAAGCATACAGTATACCCCATACCCCCCCCCACACACACACACACGTACGCACATGCACGCACACACGCACGCACACACACACACACACACACACACACACACACACACACACACACACACACACACACACACACACACACACACACACACACACACACACACACACACACACACACACACACACACACACACACAACCACACAGCCATATTATATGATAAAATAGACATGTGCATATTTGGTTGCATTTGCTTGTGACGTAAAGGCTCAATAGCTGCAGCAGAGGGACCATAACCAGCTTTTATGTCTCAGCTCCAGACAGTGAGTCTGAAAGAGCCCAGACACACTTGACATCATTGCTGTTGAATTCTAGCTCTTATGATCACAGGCTTTCTTTCATGCAGACACGCAGACACAAATACACCAGCACACACAAACACGCGCACGCGCATTCATAGTGGTATTGGGCATGGTGTTCCATCTCCAAGCACTCTGATAAACAATGGACGTCATTACTTAGTGCCCATAAAAATAGATCGGCATTTGCAACACGCTATTGGTTGGAGAGTTGAAAAAGACATTGGTGCACTGGCTTGAACTGAAATCCAAAGTCATATGATACACGTGGACACTGGACAGCAGAGGTGGACACTAATAGGTTGAAAACAAATCTAAACTAATTTATCGCATGTCACAGGTTGAGGTGTTTGTCATTGTTGGTGTGTGGAAACCTTAACTTATTGATGGAACTGGGATTGAAAAATGAAGGTCAATGACAGCAAAAATAGTTTTTGTTTTTGTTTTCCTTGACTTTGGTGACTCCAAGTGGTTAGATACCTTGTTCTCTACTAACCACAAACAGAGAATATTTAATTACATAATCACCCAAACACCCAAGACTATGCATTTCTTACAGTAATCAATGAAACATGGGCAACATCATTCTGTTAGTCTTGTCCAGCTGTCTGATCAGGGATTCAAGGAATGTTTCAGGGAGCTGGCACCACACCGACGTCATTAATCAGAGCTTTAAGAATGTGTGTGTGAGTGTGTGTGTGCTAACGCGCCTGTGTGCGTGTGCATGCGTGTTAGGGTTGCCAACTGCCAATGAAAAAAATACAGGACACTTATTTGTGGCGGGGGTCTGGGGGTCCTCCCTCCAAAAAAAATGTCCCTTGTCCCGTTTCAGCTCAATACAGTACCGGTACTTTTATTTTTAAATACGGGACGATTCCTTATTTCAAGGGGCGGTTGGCAACCCTACAGGCACATGAACCCCAGACAATTGGTGCCATACAGCAGCCTCCAGAACTGGTGTGTGCAGTGTCTCACCCCAAGTAGTCAATATCTGACTACCTCGGTGTGTGTGAGGGGGGGAGGAGGGAGACGCAGAGCAGATGAGGGTCGCGACTTGCGAAATAGCAGGCAATTCTTTTTCAATGTTTCGGTGACATTATTAACAAAAATGCTTTTTGGTTTTCGTCTCCGGTGGTATTGTAGTCACATTTTTATTTTTTTTACGAAAATATGAATCAATATCGTTATTTTTTTCGTACAAACGCATGCTGTTTTTTCCGTCATCGTTTTATTATCGTCAGGGGAAAAACAATCGTTAACTATAATTATATAATTATGACGAAAATATTTTGTCACAAAATTAACACTGCCTTTGACAAGACTGCAATTTTTGACGTCTGAGTTATGCTTTTGGAGTCAAAATGTGACTTCCTCTAGGATAAGGCCACACAGTCAACATGTGACGTGGAAGGTAGAATATACCAAGACGTAAAAAATTGCAGTCTGGTCAAAGGTTGTCAGAAATTGACTACTTGGGGTGAGACTGTGTTGGTGTGTGAATGTGGGACTGTGTATGTGTATTTGTAGCCTATTTGAAAGCAATTTTAATGAATATAAATACATGTTGTTGTTTTGTTGTAACAGTCCTAGCCTGGGGCCTCCTTAGCAGAGCTATGTGGCTCCATATTTCCAGATATCAAAGATATTAACATATCAGAGATATCAAGAAGGTGAGAAATCCAAAATCCACAATCCCCACAATCCAGAACAGAACACTCTTTTTCTCTCACCTGCCTATCGTTGTTTGCTATTGACAACCCTTAACATTACCCTCTGTGTATGTTCATGAATGCTTAACATCAACAATGACGTATAGAACAACAAAGCTTGTGGCAGTTTTAGCGCAGTGGCTTCATACCATTGATCTACTCATGAAAAGCCTAGTGTTAGCATATTGACACCCACGTTGGCTACAACAAAGCTTGTGGCAGTTTCAGCAGAGCGGCTTTATCATTTGATCAACAGAGGATGAAAAGACTAGCATTAGCATACAGACGCCCGTCGGCCTGTAAATGATGCATTAGCAAGCAGACACCCACCAGCCCTTTTGATGTCCACAGACAGCTAGCCCTCATGATACAGCCCAGCATGCAAATGACTCATTTGCTTGTCACGAAATAGAATTACCCTGACCTATCTTTTTGCAATAATAGAAAAACATGTTCATAATGCTCAAATGCTAATAGTAACTGTAAAAACTTTACGACCATAATAGGCCTACTGTGATAGTGCACAGGGCCTTCAGTAATACATTGCGACTTGGTCATTGCCATTCTGGTAACAACTACTTCATAACAATGGACGTGCTTTACTTATAGTAAGACTACAAATATCATTATCAGATATATTAGCAGTCGTCTCTCCAGTCTGATCCCTCCTGTCTGCCCTTCACAGCAGTTGCAGATCCCAGAAATGGCAGGTTGAGCTGATAAAGTAGTTTGCTGATGACTGGGCACACACACGCAGGCACGCACACACACACACACACACACACACACATAAAAGGCCTGACAGAATAATCAATTCCAGCTGGTGATGAAGCAGCAGCCCATCAGAGTCTGACTTGCTGCCTGAATGCCAAGCATGGCGGCCACATCACTGTCACGTAGATGCCGCTGGTGTGTGTGTTTGTGTGTGTGTGTCTGCCTGTGTGTGTGTGTGTGTGTGTGTGTGTGTGTGTGTGTGTGTGTGTGTGTGTGTGTGTGTGTGTGTGTGTGTGTGTGTGTGTGTGTGTGTGTGTGTGTGTGTGTGTGTGTCTTCAACGCCTCTACAGACACAGATATAGAAATATGTCCAAGACATTAAACGGATACCCAAAGAAGACAAAACATCAATAAAAAGCTAAGATTTTACAGTGGTTTGTTTTAGAATATTTGGAAGTTTGCTCTAATGTTGTGTTTTTATGATGCTGCCATGCAAACAGAACCCCTTTACAGGTATGGTTGCTAAGCGATGCTCACCTCTTTGTTTCTTGTTGCTGGGGGCCCCCAGACTGTCCCTCCGTATACTCCTCAGAGCCTTCCTGGCATCCATTAGTTCCTTCTTCAACATGGTGGATAGTGTACGCGCTGCTATTTTGCCTTTACACACACACACACACACACTCATGCACAACTTCTCACACACACTCCCATGCTCAACATGGTGGCAGCTCAGATACACACCGTCCTTCTTCTTTGCCCAATACACATGCACACAGACACAGACACTCACATACACTCACACTCTCCCTGCAGCTTTTGTCGCAACCCGTTTGTCCTTCCCAAGCTTGGTGGCACCACACAACACGTCTCCTCTTCTGTGCTCATCGCTTAACTTGATGTCACCTTAGAGAATGTCGCTGTCATCTTCTCGTTGCCCCACACTTCCATGACTCTCTTCTCTCTCTCTCTCTCTCTCTCTCTCTCTCTCTCTCTCTCTCTCTCTCTCTCTCTCTCTCTCTTTCTCTCTCTCTCTCTCTCTGTCTACGCTTCACAAAATACAAACAAACACCTTCTTTGGCGCCCTCTCGATCCTTTTCCAGGACATATCTGGGGTCCCCCCTCTGTGCCAACTGCCGTCTGTGGTCACCCCGAAAACAAACTATGCCAGCCTGGGGACTGGGGACTGCTACAGGGTCTGGGGGTTGAGGGGGTATTAGGGTGGATATGTGGTGGGGTTACAGTACCGTTCTGCAGGGCTGTTGGCACCTTTTTCCAGGCCCAGAACAATGGCCCCCCCGTCCAATACACATGCTGTAACGCACACCCCACTTTTGGGTCTCCTCTCTCCGTGGGGCTGGGTTAACTGACCCCTTTGCCCCCCCCATCCCTGCGGGTGCCCTACCGCTATGTAGGGTGTTTGGGGGGGGTGGGGGCTATTTTGAGAGAGAGAGAGCCTCTTCTGGCACCCCAGTACTCTTCCCGCCCCTCACTAATGCAATTGCAGATTACTCCCTAAGACTAGAGCACAGCCTGCGACCTTTACGGATGCAAAAAAACACACGCATATGCGCGTGTGCACACACACACACAGACACACATACACACACACAAACACACACACACACGCACACACAAACACACTGCTGAGAAGATCCTACTGACCTTCACACCTCGAGCCAATGCTGTCTTGTGCATTGAACACACTCACATACTCAAGACACACACACACACACACACACATACACACACACACACACACACGCACGCACGCACGCACTCACACACACACACAAATGTACATACTGAATAGAAGACCTGGGCATTCCCCCATGA
>NC_085868.1:5425395-5482895 GCF_034702125.1 Engraulis encrasicolus
TGTTCAGCGTCTCTGAATGTTCCGGATCAACCATCTGCGATCTTTGTCTTCCCCCCATCGTAATACTCCAGACAGTGCTCCACCAGCACAATCTGGACACATTGGATTGCAGTGTTAATTTATCCAGGCAATAAACGTTTTCAGCAAGCTATTGTAACCCATCTACTCTTTCAGTGCATCGCTTGTATAACTTGCACAAAACCATCAGTTCAAAACTTTTTGAAAGAAAGATAAAACAAACTAAAGCTGCTTAAGAAAGGTTCATTCTTTGCAACTTGGGCAATTTATTTAAACTATTTCACAACCAATCCTATTGCATTTTTGAATTTTATGAAACTAATATAAGCTTGCTATGGCAACAAATAGCGCGTCAATTGATTTACCAGTACGTGGGTAAATTAGAGACACATTAAAGTAAAGCAAACTTTGAAACATTGCTGAATGTATTTTTAACTTTACAAGAGCTTCATGCATGCTTAACGTCGCAACATGACATTTATCGTCCTGTGGGTTAAGTGGGTTACATTATATTTATTCTTGCATTGCAACCCATAGTGAAGTAATTGATTTAAATCCAAGTAAATCACAGCAGATATCACAGTATTACAGACACAAATCGCTCCATGTATATTTAACTTCACAGGAGACTTTTGAACGCTTCATGGTGCAAGCATAGTCCATGGGTTCAACCAACACAGTGAAACCAATAGTGAGTTACCAGGTACACTATTTGCACAAGTAAATCACAGTAGCTATTACTGGCCCATTACATATGTGTTTCCTCCTGTCGTGTGTCAGTCAGGGAGCTCAAGCGGCTCGATCAGCTGTGTGAAACAAGTGAGAAAGAACAGATTACCTTCCACTAATTAATCAGCTGTGGCATGAGGGGACTTCTGGAGAGAGGGGGCTTCAATCCTCCAGCAGCATGAGGGGGGGCTCCTGGTCGGGTTGAGGTTGTAAGACCCCCCTGGATCACGGAGCATTAGCAGCCCAGCTAGTACTCTACTCCTCAACAAGCCTCTCTGCAACACACACTAGATCAAATCACCACTGCTAGCCAGGCCCCTCAAACACACACACACTCACACACACACACTCAGAAACACTCACACATACATAAGATGAGCTCTTAATGCTCACCCTTAACATACACACCCAGAGCAGCTCTCAGCTCCTATACTGTAGTCCTCGCCCTGAAACACACACCCCAGATCAGTTGCTCCGAATCCGACACACACTCACACACACACGAACACACCCGAACCCAGCAGTACACAAGGCTGCTCCGGTTACCACCTACTGTTGGGCAGCAATGTCACTCACAGCCAACGCATGTCAAAACCCCTCTCTCTCCCTTTAGCTCTCTCTCTCTTTCTCTCTGTACCCCCCCCCTCTCTCTCTCTCTCCTTCTCCAAACCCCCACTGCCCCTATCTTCCACCCCCTGACCTCTACTCTTTCTCTCTCTCTCTCTCTCTCTCTCTCTCTCTCTCTCTCTCTCTCTCTCTCTCTCTCTCTCTCTCTCTCTCTCTCTCTCTCGCTCTCTCTCTCTCTCAAAAACTCCTCTCATTCCTGACCCTTGCTCTCTGAAGATGTGGTCGGGCTTTTTGAAGTCTAGTCTTCATTGCAAAGCTTACTCTGCCAACTGCTCATAATGCCAACAGGGTCAAATGTTAGTCTTCAACATGAGACTTATTCCTCTTTCTCTATGTGTTATACTCTTACAGTTCTCTCAAATTGTTGGTCACTCTATTTCTGTTTTACTTGTCTCTCCTTTATCTCACTCACTCCCCCACTCCTTCTCTCTCTCTCTCTCTCTCTCTCTCTCTCTCTCTCTCTCTCTCTCTCTCTCTCTCTCTCCCCTTCCCGGTGGAGGTGACAGAAGATTCCTACCAGCCTTGGGGTGACAGCTGTGCTCAGGACACATGGACACACACACACACAACGCGTGCACACACACACACACACACACACACACACACACACACACACACACACACACACACACACACACACACACACACACACACACACACACACACACACACACACACACACACACACACAGAATAGGTTGCATTTTTGGGCAGATCCTATAATGAGCATGCACAACTGTAAGAACACACTGTAAACCAAATATGAACGTAGAATACGATACAGACAGTGCAGATGGACAGTAACATACACACGTACGCACACACACACACTTGCATGCACACACACACACACACACACACACACACACACACACACACACACACACACACACACCTCCCTGTGGCCTTGTCTCTGTGGGGAACAGTGTTTAAAGGCCCTTGCTGATGGAGAACTGGGTGTTTATGGGGCCCCAAACACACACACACACACACAGACACACACAGACACACAGACACACAGACACACACACACACACACACACACACACACACACACACACACACACACACACACACACACACACACACACACACACACACACAGACTGGCCTTGTCCCTGTTTAGAGGTGTTGTCTGACAGAGCTATGCATGTGCGTGTTGTGATTCAGCAGGCAAAGATAGCCATGTTAGCGACGTAGCAGCAATAGCTGGATCAACACTCCACACAGTCATGTGCTTCACACGCACGCACGCACGCAAACACACACACTTCAGACGCACTCATGACGGGGCATATTTATGTTGCACATAACATGTGCGTGTGCGTGTGTGAGAGAGAAAGAGAGAGAGACAGACAGACAGACAGACAGACAGACAGAGAAACAAATATGCAGGAGAGAGAAGGGTGTTGTGTTTGTGGTCTTTTCTGAACAATATGGTAGATGCAGCCTTGTCAGACAAAAAAGTATTTTATGTCTGCAAGGACGGTATGCTGTGGGAAAAATGCCTTATCTTACAGGCATACACATTTCTCACACATCCAAGGCCATCACATGTCTTTGACAACTATTATTAAAAAAAATTTGAAGACAGAGAGAGAGAGAGAGAAAGAGAGAGAGAGAGAGAGAGAGAGAGAGAGAGAGAGAGAGAGAGAGAGAGAGAGAGAGAGAGAGAGAGAGAGAGAGAGAGAGAGAGAGAGAGAGAGAGAGAGAGAGAGAGAGAGAATGCCATGAAGAGTGGAGCCACCTTGCATCACTGCCGGGGAATGCAGCAGTACATGTGCACCCCCTGCTGGACAAATCTCACAGTACATGTCTGCTGTCAACACAATGAATAAATAAATGAATCAATCAATGAACAACAAAAAGACCTGTCTTACACTCCTACACTACAGCATGAACAAAAACACAAAGCTACCACATGTGTGGTTGACAGCTACTGCAGAAAGACGTCAGCAGAATAAAGAGGTCAGTTGCCACAGGCCCAGGGATGGAGGAAGAGGGCATATATGGGACCACATTACATACTGTATGTATTCAGATGGGGGCTCTTTCGAATGATTTTGTCCTGGGCCCAGTCAAAACTGTCAGCAATCCAAGATGTGAGTATCAGTATTCCTGCAGCCCTCAGCTCCAGTGGCATGTGTACCATAATGTACGTTGTTATGGCTGCAAAACTGGCAGACTGACAAAATTGTAAGCCCCGTGTGTGTGTGGGTGTGTGTGGGTGTGTGTGTGTGTGTGTGTATGTGCGCGTGTGTGTGTGTGTGTGTGTGTGGGTGTGTGTGGGTGTATGCATGCGTTGTGTGCTTGTGTGTGCGTCTAATGTGTCAAATTGTTTATTGGTTACGGACAAGGCTGACTGTCTCAGGTTCAAAGCCTGTTGTGATGTAATGGGGGGCCGCTATGTCTGTGACTGTGTGTGTGAGTGTGCGTGTGCGTCTGTGTGTGTGTGTGTGTGTGTGTGTGTCGGCTGCGGTCTCAGGTTCAAAGCTCTTTGTGATGTAATGGGGGGTTCGCTATGTCTCCAAGACCACTAGGGCCCCTAAAACAAAGTTTACCCTACAGTAGCAGCCGTTTCAATGGAAATTCGGATATTGTTTCACTTGGGACCCCTTGTTATCGAGTACTTCAGACAGGCTCACTAGGGCCCCTAAAATAAATTACCCCAGCAGCTTAAATGGAAATTAGGATTTTGTTTCGCTTGGAACCCAAGAGACTATAGCTTTGCCTCTGCGTTACGTTATCGTGTAACTCAGACACAGTCGCTATGTCTACAGACAGCACAGACAGCACTACAGGGCCCCAAAGGGTCGAAACAAAACTAATCCTTCAGAAGCAGCTTTTTAGTGGACATTAGGATTTTGTCTTCTTTTTGCAATGGACTCAAAAGTCACTAGATCTAACTCTGGGTTTAGCTATCGCATAATGCTGAGGCTTGTTGGACTTTCAGAGCTGTGGAGTGTTGTGAAGGTCAACTCTCGCTCTGTTCATAATATAGCACATAGTACATAATACAACCTAGAGCAGTCTTTGTATCAATGTCTAAGGCTGTGTTGTGGGTTTCAAGCACATACGTAGTATGTAAACACAGCCAGAGCAGAGCAGAGCAGAGGAGGCCCATGGCCAAGGCTTCTTTCAGGATAACAGATGGATAATGGGCTGTTGTTGTGTTTTGTGCAGCTCAGTCACAACTCACAAGGAAAACAGGTGCAGACGAGACAACCATATCACACACAGACAAAAACATATACAGAGAGACAAACATAGACAGTCACACAAGCACGGACATACAGTATCTATGGGCACATACACACAGACAGACACACACACACACACGGACACACATGGGAAGGTGGGGAGTAATACATGCAAAGATGATTTCATTCTGGATGCTTTTAAAGCCTACAGTAGAACTCGAAGTTCGTAGAAGCTACAGTATCATAGAACTAGAATCTAGATAACACCCACCTACAAGTCAACCTAGAGTTACTGAGAGTGATACGTGATAAAGTCACATGCATGAATTTACTGACCCAGACAGAAACACAAAGACACAAGTTGACAAGTTAACATTGCTGCTTTATTAGCAACAGTAAACACAAACTATCAGTACTGTTGATATTTGAAGTGAACATGCCAGACAAATACACATCCCTCTTGCCTCATACCTCTGCCGTAACACACACCACCTGTCCCTGCCTGGTGGGTTTCGGAATGTGTGTGTGTGCGTTTGTGTGTGTGTGTGTGTGTGTGTGTTGGTATGCTTGTTTCCAGTTAGCAGAGCCAAGGTTGTGTGCACATAGGAAAGGAAAAAAAAACGTCCCACCGCTTTGTTGTCCGTGAGACCAACTGTGGCACACAGCACACAAACCATTTTTATGTGCAATGAGTGGCAAGTAGAGAGAATAGGCACATTCGACTCTACATGCACATACAGACCGGAATGTACTCTGGATGCATGACGGTTAGAAATTGTACTAAATTTCAGTCATATTAGCCGCATTCGAGATTCTGCAACGGCTGCATGCACATGCAGCCAGTCATGCATTCTGGCTTTAAATGTTGCATGCTGGTTAGAATTCTTGTCCAACTTACCAAATTTCAGGCATGTTGCACCGACAAGGTGACATGTCACATGGTGCCAAACTATCGCGGGATGAATGCGACTGCAGACGGACCTTGCAACTCCTGCAGTTGCCTATCCCTGTTGATGCTCGTCTGCAAGGGTCTGCATCCCGCCTCTGAGGGGGTGCACTCGTGAACTGGTTGGCCAACAACTCACTCACGTGTTTCTAGGTGCCTTGTCTCACACCCCTACACAAGTTTGGACAGCAGCACCCCACTACAGGTCTTCCTCCCCACTTGTCCCCCAACATCTCACACATAGTGTGCTAGTAGATCAAACTGGTGCAAGCTTATCGTCTCGACTTAAAATGCACAGTGTTTAATACCACCCACATCGTGACAACAAGTTCTTGCTCACGTACAGTACTTTGTCATCCTCAACCGTTGTCAACAAAGTCGATCACGCCGAATGTAGGCTAATGAAGACGTAATGTGTGTCATGATGCCAAACTCTCATGTGAGCGATGCTATTGCAGACAGACCCCGCAACTCCTGCAGTTGCTTATCCCTGTTGATGCTCGTTGCCAGAGTCTGCATACCGTCTTGACGGAAACAACCACCCCACCTCAACTCCTCCTCCCCCACCTGTCCACCCACACCTCACACGTGATGTGCTACATAGATGAAACTGGTGTGAGCCCATCGTCTCATGCAAATTTATGGCCGTCTTTAAATGCGCTGTGTTTAACACCACCCACGTTGTGTGACGGCAAGTCCTCGCTGATGTACTTTGCAATATCCATTGACACATATTGATCTCGTGTTGGCATCATGCACATTTGGAAAAAAGACTTTAAATGTGCTGTGTGTAGCGCCACCAACGCCGTGACGGTGAGTTCTCGCTGACATACTGTACTTTGAAACGACGTTGATGTTGCATAAACTCAAATAAGCCTTATAATATGCATTCCTTAATGTAGGAGCTTCCCAATATGCCACCAGGAGTGAGCTAGCCTACTTCCCACCCAGTGTTTCCCATACATTGAGTAAACTATGGCGGCCCGCCATAGTTTAAATTTGGCCGCCATAGTTTACGAAAATGCAAAAAAAAAAAAATTTTTTTTTTTTTTTTTAAAACGATTTGAATTACGATTTCCTTCGCATTTTCCTCCTGGAGTAAATACATCCTATAGAGAAAACCACAAGTGCCTGAAAGACAGAGGGATCAAAAGCCTAGTCAAGTTTATAGTTAACTTGGGTTTGGGCAGGGACGCAGGTAGTGGGGTGCTCCGGGTGCTGGACAACAGACGCAGCTGCATCATAGCCTTTCTACCTGCATCACTTAGGCCTACCCTAAATTCAGACATAGTTTTTTTCCTCATTATTATTCTAAAATAGAAACACAAAATATGAATATTTTCTACTTTTTTAATACTTATAAGTAGTTTGAAATGTGAATGCAATTTTGGTTTGAAATGAGTGATAAACTTTTAGACCCCAACCAGACCGGAACAGTGGTGTAGAACGGTGCAGCCAGTGACGCGGGAGAGATGTTTGCTTTGTTTAGCTTGTGGTGTCAAGGTAGTAATAAATGTGGTAGGCTATTAACAGCAATATGTTGGCTTGGGCATGCATCAACATACACGGTCTTAAACCCATTGGAGGAGCTAACTTGTTGTGAAGAGAAGTCTCATCAGTTTGGTGATCAAACACGGACCAACTAAGCAAGGAATTAGGTGAATTTAAAGTGCGACGGGAGAAGGGAATGTCACCAAA
Organism: Engraulis encrasicolus; assembly: GCF_034702125.1. NCBI lineage: Eukaryota > Metazoa > Chordata > Actinopteri > Clupeiformes > Engraulidae > Engraulis > Engraulis encrasicolus. The sequence goes on from NC_085868.1 coordinate 5,432,614, forward strand.
ATTGTGCATCGTGTCAGGTAAGAAGTGACTTTTGTTCCTTGCGGTGGAGATTGGATTCGTAGTAGCACACACAGACCTGTATTAACCATGGTTGGCTAGGTCTCTTGCCTATTGCTGGTGAAGTCTATCTTAGCCTCGGAGTTTGCTATGGGGTGAATCTGTAGCACAGCCGATGTTGTGCGTGGCTTGTCTATCAACTGTTGCCAAAGTTGAATTGCCGCGGTGTGAAATGGCTGTGCTATTGTTAGATGTTTTGGACTTTTGTAGTGGTGGCGAGTTGTTCCTTTTGCCTCTTGCTGCTGATTTGACCACCGTTTAGCCTATGGCCTACGTCAAATGCAAAGTAAAGGTGGCTTTCACACTCTCCCTGTATCAATAGCCAGCAATGGCACGAGCTGCTTTGGCGCTTAGCCTACTTCTCTCGCCGATCACAGCACAAACTCTTTGGCCGGCAGAGTGTAATCACATACGGGACGCAGTACACCCAAAGAAAGTGGATGTAACCAAGAAGCGTCATTTTGTTTCCTTTCCGGTATCCACTTTATGTCGGGTGAACGCCCCTTTAGGAGACCTTCGGTTAGGAGACCTTCGGAGTCCTGAGGTTGAGAATCAATGAAGTCCCCTTAGCGCCGTAGATGGCGGTAGCGCACGTCTTGCGCAAACTCCTCAAAAAGAGAAGAAGAAGAAGTAGGGGACAACGCCCCCTTAGGAGACCCAACTTGAGCACACGCTTTTTCATTGAGTGGGCGTGGTTTGCGATATCTTCGTTTGATTCAGAATTTTTGGTATGCCTGTCTGTGTGACGTGCGTGCTTTTGTGCGCGGGCGGGGAGACAGGGCAGTTGTCCTGATCGTATGCATCTTGAGATACACAGTCGCAATTGCAAGACAATCTAAATTGTTTGAAAGCCCGGTCACCTCTCACAAGTGCATCGCATAGCCTAGTCATGCATTTCTTCTAATTTCACACATTATAGACTGCCCATGGAGAAGAGAGAAACTGTCACGGCAGCCCGATTTGCTCTTAAACACGTCCTCACCTCCACATTAGGTGCGCGTTTCCTTTCCGCAAGAAGAACTTAATAGCCTAATTGTGAAGTGAAATGTTAAACAAAAAAAGGTAAAATCTAGTCATCCTTGGTTAGGCTACATAAAACATGAAGTTAGTCAGATGGGATTCGCCATTCTTCATCCTACAATTGATTAGAATGCAGGAAATTGCATCTAAAAAACACACTTTTTTTTCTGGGAGAGGACTCCCAGAGCCTCCGCCGACCACAGCACCCCCTGGTCAAAATGAGTTCCTGCGTTCCTGGGTTTGGGAGCAATATAAAAAAAACTTCAGAGAAGGGACAGTTGGGATGAGTTTACTAACACTCCCCAGGCTTTGTTTTACAGTTGTAATGAGTTAGGTGACAGGCCTTCATTGACACAGCAGAGGAGACATCGGGCTGCATATAGAAATGAATGTGAAATGAATGTGAATATCGACATAAATGTGTAACATGTTGTTCAGCCCTTTAAGGAATTTTGAAAAACTGGCCCTGTGACCAGCACCCCTCGCGTAGAATGTGTACACCTACTGTATGTGTGTGCGGAAAAAGGCATAGCCTACTTTCTTAAACCCTTTTTGTCTCTGCGTTACACACAGTGATCTTAAATTCTTATCTCTGCTCCTATTTTGTTTTATTATTGTTTTCATTATATAGACCCCTGCATGAGGGACAAATGAAACTGTGTTGTAAACAGAAATGATTCACTGTACTGCATTTTTTGACAATGACAATGTACTACTATTATACATGTCATGGGTAAAATGGGTAGCCTTATTTCTCAAAATATAAATAGCTGAAATGTTGGCCCAGGCCTATTAGTTAGCCTGCCAAGCCCCAAAAATATATGTTTGATGGCATTTTCTGTTAAAAGTTGGCAACCATGCCAGAAGTTATCAGCATGGGCTAAGGTTTCAGAATCACCTGGTTGCCAACACGGAACTTGACCTTTAAGGTCAAATATGAAGGTCAAAAGGTCAACCACGGTCAAATAACAGTGTTATTTAGTTAAAAATTGTTAAAAATATGTTAAAAGTGGGCAACCATGCCAGAAGTCATCAGCATGGACTAAGGATTCAGAATCAACTTGTTGCCAACACGGAACTTCACCTTTAGGGTCAAATTTAAAGGTCAAAAGGTCAAAAACAATGTATTTTCTGGTTAGTCTATTTTGGGAACTGTATATTCATGGAATTCTTTTTCAAATGTAAGCAACCATGCTAGATGGTATCAGCATGGACTAAGGTTTCAGAATCACCTGGTTGCCAACATGGAACTTGACCTTTAAGGTCAAATTTGAATGTCAAAAACAATGCATTTTCTGGTTTGCCTTTTTTGGAGGGGGGGCTTCATATTCATGGAATTCTTTTTCAAAAGTTGACAATCATGCTAGAAGTTATCAGCATGGACTAAGGTTTCATGGTCCATGGTTGCCAGCATGGAACCTGACCTTTAAGGTCAAATTTGAAGGTCAAAAGGTCAACCGGGGTAAAAAAAAAAAATGTTTAGTTTTTTTTGTGATGTGCTTTCATAAAATACAAGTTGTTTGCATTATCTATTGAATAATTAGTACCTGGAGGAGATATTCTATATGATTTAAATCACTTTAGGTGAGTGAAAGTATTGGAACAAATAATTGTAAAGAAAATAAAACACTGTTTTGATGAAGTTTCTCCCGAAGCGGACAGCGCTGTAAAAAGTTGCATTTGGGGTTTTCTGACAGTGGACGGTGAAAGTGGTCGCGAGAGTCACACTTCACCTACTGTAAGTATCAGATGACTCGGGACAGTGATTAATTAACCTTTTAATTCTACTTAGAGCCCCTTTAAACCCAAGTCTTCAGTGAACAACAAAAACAAGGAAATTTGCCTTTCTGTTCCAATACTTTAAGGGACTGTATATTTAGAAGTTATATAGTCTTTATTATTAGGGTATGAGTGAAAGTGATTATTGCAAATTGTCAATAACAAGAATGTAATTGATCATATTGTCTCTTTACTTCAACAATAATTAAAACAATAATTCAAATGTGATGTCAGTACCTGTACATACTGGATATTTATGTATTTAAAGGAGCTATTGTTGCTGTTATTATAAAAAGGTTGTGTCATCCAGATCATGTTCTATCCCTACGGCGTTTAAACATTCTACATTTTAATCACATGCCGGTTTACACGGCTGTCCATTCCTCAGGCAACTGCAGGCATGTATTGCCCACTTGGTTCCACAACCACATCTTATCAGTCCTAAGCTACTATGTGGGACTGGATGTTTCCTTTACCACACAGCCATCAAGTCTACAACTTTCCAACCACCTGTCTCCTCAGTGTCTTTGTTAATATGTACTTTGTCAGACTGCAACCATATATTTGCCTGCTGATTTGCTTATGCAAGATGCAATCCATATGCATCACTTGGTGGTAACATATCAATTGTCTTTTTTGTCTTCTGAAAATAGTCAATCAATACCCGAAGATAAGCCTGGTGCTTTATACAGGTGACACAAAAACTCAAGCCTGGGAAATTGCAACAGAATATTCTACAGTAGTCATGAGAACATCAAGAGAAGTGCGCAATACTTGCTCTACTCTTACTGTAGGTTATTTCCTAACCATGATATGACATAGCAAATCAACAAGTGTCCTTCATTGCTATAACCATTTGAAACACATCAGAAATAACTGAAGTCATTATTTTTTCTATGGAAAGAAGCAAATTCACTGGTGAGCCAAGGCATATCCCATTTCATACCAGCAGCTTAATGTGCTTCACAAAGAAGAATAAAGTAATTGAGATGACCAGAATGAAAATTTAAAAATACAAGTTTAAGTTCATTTTATGCTAATGAGCTATGATGAATGTCTAAGGATGACAGGCCAGAGTCCCACCACGATAAGCCAAATCAAACATTAAATTATAGGCCTCAATATACAGTACCATGCAAACAACTATTTTATGAAAGCACATCTCCAAAAACTGTTTTTTTTTAATTGATCTCGGTTGACCTTTTGACCTTCAAATTTGATCTTAGAGGTCAAGTTCCATATGGTAACCAGGTGATTCTGAAACCTTAGTCCATGCGGATACGTTCTAGCATGGCTGCCAACTTTTGAAAACAATAATTCCATGGATATAAAGATCCCCAAAAAAGACTAACCAGAAAATACATTGTTTTTGACCTTCATATTTGACCTTAAAGGTCAATTCCCTCTTGGCAACCAGGTGATTCTGAAACCTTAGTCCATGCTGATAACTTGTAGCATGGTTACTAACTTTTGAAAAAGATTTCCACGAACACAGTCCCCCAAAAAGTCAAACCTTAAAATACATAGTGTTTGACCTTTTTAACCTTCAAATTTGACCCTAAAGCTCAAATTCCGTGTTGGCAACAAGTTGATTCTGAATCCTTAGTCCATGCTGATGACTTCTGGCATGGTTGCCCACTTTTAACATCTTTTTTAAAACATTTTTTAACTAAATAACATATTGGTACTGTTATTTGACCGTGTTTGACCTTTTGACCTTTAGATTTGACCCTAAAGGTCAAGTTCCATGATGGCAACCAGGTGATTATGAAGCCTTAGCCCATGCTGATAACTTCTGGCATGGTTGCCAACTTTTGAAAAAGAATTCCATGAATATACAGTTCCCAACAAAGACTAGCAAGAAAATACCCTGTTGTTGACCTTTTGGCCTTCAAATTTGACCCTAAAGGTCAAGTTCAGTGTTGGCAACAAGTTGATTCTGAATCCTTAGTCTGTGCTGATGGCTTCTGGCATGGTTGCCCACTTTTAACAACTTTGTAACAATTTTTAACTAAATAACACTGTTATTTGACCGTGGTTGACCTCTTGACCTTCATATTTGACCTTAAAGGTCAAGTTCCGAGTTGGCAACCAGGTGATTCTGAAACCTTAGCCCATGCTGATAACTTCTGGCATGGTTGCCAACTTTTAACAAAAAATGCCATCAAAAGTTTATTTAAGCATCTTAGCTGCTGATGGCAGGCTGACTATATAGTTTCTCCATGCGCCAATGTCATACTGTACTCATTGTTTTGCTGTTTTGCATTCACGCTGTGTGAATACAACTCACCCCCCACCCCCCAAAGGCCCGCGTAAGAACCCCCCCCCCCCCCCCCCCCCGGAAAAAAAAACCCTGCTGCCAAATTTCCAAAATTTCTGTGGGAAACACTGTGCCACCTCAACGCTTTCCCTCAGCTGGTAAAAGATACTACATATATGGAGGGCCAAACATACCTGCCAAAGATGTAAACAACAAGGTGTCAAATCATTGCTGCATATCATCCTTCAAAGAGGTGATTAGGCTCATACGACTTAGATTTTTGTCGATCGATGGAGAGAAAACACGTGAGTGAGAGCTTGTTGTCACGATGTGGGTGTTATTAAAACAGCGCATTTAAAGTCGGCCACAAATATGGACGAGACGATGAGCTCGCACCAGTTTGCTCTACTAACACACCACATGGGGACAGGCAGTGAGGAGGAGCTGAAGTGGGGACCTGTGCAAACTTGTGTAGAGGTGTGAGACAAGACTCATACACGTGAGTTGTTGACCAACCAGTTCATGGAGGCGGTCTGCAGACGAGCGTTGAAGGGGATAAGCAACTGCAGAGGTTTCAAGATCTGACTGCAGTCGCATTCATCCCGCGATAGTTTGACACCATGTGACATGTCACCTCGTCAACGCAACATCACAGAAATTTTGAAGTTTGAGAGGAAATCTAACCGTCATTAAACTTTTTGAGCCAGAATGCATTGCTGTCTAAATGCGCATACAGTCGTTGCGATATCTCGATCGCACTTATTGGCGTGCTCTGGACCAAAATTTGTGGATCGATGACTGCAAACTACGCCAACAACAAGTCTCCCCATGGCGTGGGTGGTCCTAACACAGCATATTTTAAGTCAAACACAAATTTGAACGGGCGATGAGCTTGCACCAGTTTGATCTACATAGCACATCACATGTGATGTGTGGGGGGACAGGTTGGGAGGACTGGGCTGCATTGCAAACTTCTTTGTTGAATGTTTCTACAAATAATCAAGAGGTTGAGCTCATTTGAGAAAGTAGCCTGTGAATGCTTGCCTGATTATCATCGCCGTTCAAATCTCTTCGAGACTTGATCTGACTAAGAGCATAACAATGAACATTTCCCAAACTGCATGGTTGACCTAGCCTGGCGACACCATCCGATGTACTCCACCCAAAGATTTTGGCTCCGCACATCGTCTGGCAAAAGCCTCGAGCTCGGTTCTCTCAGTGTTTAGCCATCAGCAAACGGTTCAGAGTGCTGACGCAGAACTCACCCGCGATGTCCGTTACTGATTGGTTAAGGTAACTGTATTCACACTTTCGTTTTGTTATTTGTATGCTTTTGCGACGCTATATCGTAACAGGCATGCTAATAAAGCACAATATGGGCATAATATAGGTTTTAATTTAAATGGTATGATGGAGTAACATCAGACCATCTCCCACCCTCCAAGGAGACGGATTTCTCATGGCTTTTGCCAGACTGATTGACGGAGTCAACAGTCGGCTTTTCAACCAGGCTATGGTTGACCCACCTCCCTTGGTTTGCTAATGGTTGTTTGCTTCCTGACAAAATGGGAGGAGTTCCCAATTTCTCGGCAGCTAAGAAAGTACTTGCATTGCTCTTGACCTGACTAGTAAGCTTACTAGCATCGCTGAAAGTGTTGGACATTAGGAGGGCACGGCCTGGCTAGTGAATACTACATATTGAGCTGTTATAGCATTTTTTATTTTCCCTGTCCCAACTTGTTTTGAAGCATGTTGCATGTAAATTTCAATATACATCCGTGTCTGTCCATGTACCAGCTTTCCTTTTTCTTACGGTATTTGGGGTTGTATTACATAATTTTCTCAAACCTCATATAATTAACTCTTCATTTGAGAGTGATAGAGTTGGAATGTAGGCCTACAGAACTACAGTATGACCTGTTGTGTTGAGTTAATGGTATCATTATGACCCATTTGATACTTCTCCCCTCATTTGCATGTATTTAAATAATCTGAATGATATTCACACAGTGTTGCCAATAGAAATCAGCCAAAGTCGCTATGGGCTTGCTGAAAAGTCGCTAGATGACGTCATGACGTTACGTATGACGTCACAATGTCACGCACAGCACACTGATCTACAGAAAACGTGCCCACATGCCTTCATCCACAGTAAAAATCGGCGGTGCTAGCTACTTGGAGATCAGAGCTAATCTGCAGCCCTGCTTAAAGGATTTATCCGGAGTTGGAACAAGTTTGCCTAATTTTTGCATGTTTGGGATGAAATACAGTCACTCTAGAGCAAAATCAAGGCAAAAGCATGCGTTTTGAGAAAGTTTGATAATATCACGTTAGCCTCGTTAGCCATATCAGCTATGCAATATGAAAGATGCGGGCATCGTTTTTCGGCGGTTACACACATTTCAAAAACACAACATTTTAAAGTCTTGCACAGCTCAAAACAACGTCACACGTACCTCATAATATGTTGAGGGTGTCCACACATTAACCGAAGTGTCCAAAGCCCTTCATGTATTCTTGAAAGGTCTGCAGAATGTGTTTTGTGAAGCTACTACCTTGAGAATATCTAAATTACGGTCAAACCAACTATTTGACACTAAAGTCCACCAAGTAGATTGGCGAGTGCGTCGCACCATCAGCTGTGGTTACTCGCTATGGAAATAATCATAGCTGATGATGCGACGCGCTCGGCAATCTACTTGGTGGAATTTTTCATGAATACTTACCACCACCATCAAATTGTATAAGTGTTCATTGTGACTGGAAAAATTGCACTTTTCATACATGAAACGGGATCTTCTCCATGGTCTGCCATTTTGAATTTTCAAGAATAGCCATTTTTAGCTGCAAAAATGACTACTTGGACCATACTAGAAAATATTTGTTTATTACTTAGTAAACTTTCATGTAAAGATCAAATTTGGCAATAGGCCGCCCAGTTTCAATGAGCAGCATAGTTGCAGTACCTTTTTTGACCATTTCCTGCACAGTGTCCCTTTAAATTTGTCATACTGGTATGCATATCCCAAGGAGCCGTTGTGGTAGCTTTTGTGATACGCACCGGATTCTCATGCCCCCTGTATCTGCTTGTAGTGTAGACCGAGTAAAGTTAAGTGCAGGGTACAGTTGAGGTAATTCAAATATACCTGTGTAACAAGACTCTGATCTAATTCAAAGTGTAGGCATAACATAAATGACAGTCCCAAACATTTGGTGACCATATTGAAGATTGTGTAATCTCGGTTTATGTCGGTTCCTGCCATATCTTTGTCCCATATCGCTTGCCGTAGCCTCATACAAGTAGTACATGTGCATGAGAATTCCTGTGCGTATAACAAAAGCTGCCACACCGTAGTGCAGTGGTCCCCAAACTTTTTTCTCTGGGGGCCACATTATCGTTCCTGACTGTGATCAGGGGCCGGGATCAATCGTGTGGTCTTTATACTAGGCCACTGCCAGTTATAGCCATAATTTCTAGAACAAAATAGTTAAACATTACAAGTGATTGGCAAAGAAATGAGTACTTCACATGTCTTTCAATTTGAAATACCACAGGTATTCATTTTACTTTCTAATAACCATGTAAAAATAGCAAGGAAAGGTTAGACAAATATGGTGATTGACCGTTCCGGAGTGATACAATACAGTATATCACGAAAGTGAATACACCCCTCACAGTTTTGCAGATTTTTGAGTATATCTTTTCATAGGAAAGCATTACAGAAATGCAACTTTGACACAATGATTAGTGACCTTTTAACAACATATTTAACCGCTTAAATTTCTTGTTCACTCAGAAAAAAACAAAATACAGCCATTAATGTTTGAACATGTACTCACAAAAGTGAGTACACCCCAGATTAAAATCCGGTAGAGAAGGGGCTATGTTGGCTCGAATCGTCTCGAAATGAAACTAAATGAAAAGGGATGACAAGGGAGGTCATCAGTGTGCGTTTCAACCTTTCTTTGCATTGAACTTTTACATTTTGAGTCTGCATCTGGCTTAAATAGATTGGTGTGAGATTTGAATGCAATCCTATGGAGAATGTCATGATCTGCTTCAGTAGTCACAGTGCATGTTGACATGTATGTTTCTTTTAGGTGTATTTCAGATTGCCAATGTTGACAGCATTCATGCATCCCCAAACCATGTCAGTCCCACTACCATGCTTGGCTTATGAGAGGACACACCTTTTTTGTAAAACTCACTTGTTTACCACCACACATGCTTGACACCATCTAAAGCAAATTTGTTTATCTTGGTCTCAGGAGAGATGAACAGACCAAGGATATGGATCACTGGAACCATGTCGTGTGATCTGAAGAGACCAAGATAAACAAATTTGCTTTAGATGGTGTCAAGCATGTGTGGTGGTAAACAAGTGAGTTTTACAAAAAAAGGTGTATCCTCTCATAAGCCAAGCATGGTAGTGGGACTGACATGGTTTGGGGATGCATGAATGCTGTCAACATTGGCAATCTGAAATACACATACAAGAAACATGCATGTCAACATGCACTGTGACTACTGAAGCAGATCATGATATTCTCCATAGGATTGCATTCAAATCTCACACCAATCTATTTAAGCCAGATGCAGACTCAAAATTTAAAAGTTCAATGCAAAGAAAGGTTGAAACGCACACTGATGACCTCCCTTGTCATCCCTTTTCATTTCGTTTCATTTCGAGCCAACATAGCCCCTTCTCTACCGGATTTTAATCTGGGGTGTACTCACTTTTGTGAGTACATGTTCAAACATTAATGGCTGTATTTTGTTTTTTTTCTGAGTGAACAAGAAATTTAAGCGGTTAAATATGTTGTTAAAAGGTCACTAATCATTGTGTCAAAGTTACATTTCTGTAATGCTTTCCTATGAAAAGATATACTCAAAAATCTGCAAAACTGTGAGGGGTGTATTCACTTTCGTGATATACTGTAGAAATGCTAGGCCTGTTTATATTACAGTGAGATATTATATTACAGAGAGAGAAACTATCCAGACAAGAAACCTCTGGTGATTCATACTTGGTTAGTGAAATGAAACTGTAGGAAGGCCTGTTGATAAACAAAAAAAATAATTAAAAAATATATTTTATCATTACTTTTTTCTGTAAGGATTGCTTCTTTGGGCCAGTTCAAATGGTGAGGTGCAGAGAGGTGGAGGGCTGGTCAAAGGGGCTTGGCAGGCCGCATCCGGCCCCCGGGCCTTAGTTTGGGGACCCCTGCCGTAGTGCATCATGTGTCACGTCTGTCTCTACCCGCCACTGAAAATGCATTGTGTGGTGTTGTGGGGAAGGAGACTGATTTGCCTCTCACAAGACAAGCGAAATAGTCGCTAGATTCGGCCAGATTGAGCCTGGAAAGACGCTAAGTCGCTAGATGATTTTTTTTGTCGCCAGAGGTGGCCAAAAGTCGCTAAATTGGCAACACTGTTCACACAGAATGATATTAATGAATATTATTTCTTGTATTTTAGTTGCATATTTAATGTATTTCAGGAGAATGCCCAGTATTACATCTGAAGAATAAACACATACACAATGATGGGTTAATATGGAAAAATTAATAATAATAATAATAATAATAATGAAATGCATGTTTTTTTAATAATCAGCCAAAATGTCCATCAAATAGTCCATGTCCTTTGACTCCTGTCTGTTACACCCAGTGTTGCCGATTTAGCGACTTTTGGCCACCTCTGGCGACAAAAAAAATCATCTAGCGATTTTTCAGGCTCAATCTGGCCGAATCTAGCGAGTATTTCGCTTGTCTTGTGAGAGGCAAATCAGTATTCCTCCCCACGACACCACACAATGCATTTTCAGTGGTGGGTAAAGACAGACGTGACACATCATGCACTACGGTGTGGCAGCTTTTGGGATATGCACTGGAATTCTTCATGCAAATGTACATCTGCTTGTATGAGGCTACGACAAGCGATATGGGACAAAGATATGGCAGGAACCGAATGCCAACATAAACAGAGATTACACAATCTTCGATATGGTCACCAAATGTTTTGGGACTGTCATCTATGTTATGACTACACTTAGATCAGAGTCTTGTTACACAGGTAGGCCTATATTTGATTTACCTCACCTGTACCGTGCACTTAACTTTACTCGGTCTGCCCTACAAGCAGATACAGGGGGCATGAGAATCCGGTGCGTATCACAGAAGCTACCACAACAGCTCCTTGGGATATGCATACCGGTATGACAAATTTAAATGCGCACTAGCAGGCTGGCCGCACCAACCGCAGTGAATCCCGGGCACTGGCGACAAAAAACTCATCTAGCGCCTTTAGTGACTTTTTGGTGCATCTGGCGACTTTTTAAAACGTGAATTTTCAGTGACAAATTCATCGTTTTCCCACATAATTTGGACTCTGCGCCGCCGTCAGAAGCGTTTCCCACGGTTAAGCAGGGCTGCAGATTAGCTCTGATCTCCAAAAAGTAGCTAGCACCGCCCACTTGTACTGTGGATGAAGGCATGTGGGCACGTTTTCTGTAGATCAGCGCGCCGTATGTGGGCACGTTTTCTGTACATCAGCGCGCCGTATGTGACATTGTGACATCATACGTAACGTCATGACGCCATCTAGCGACTTTTCAGCAAGCCCATAGCGACTTTGGCTGATTTTCTTTTGGCAACACTGCAAGCAGACACAGGGGGCATGAGAATCCGGTGCGTATCACAAAAGCTACCACAACGGCTCCTTGGAATATGCATACCGGAATGACAAATAGAGTTCTTCAGTAACGCGGAAGCATGTAGTAGATTGTAGTCTTTCATGTTAGCATTTAAGGACTTCCTGGTTCGTATCGGCTTCCGGCCTCCATTGAGAATGAATAGGGGTAAATTTCAAATAAGCTCCGAGTGCAAGCACGCGCTTAGCGAACCCCCGCAAACTGTCGAGGGTGTTAAAAATAGGCTGTAGGTATGACATGGTTGATCATTTTGTGTCAAACTTCGACATAAATACGATGTTGCGTCCATATGCTAAACCCGGAAGCTTTTGGCGACTACAGAAGCGGCGCCTGTATCTAACGGCATGTACGTGCGGAGGGTTGTACCCATGACAACCAAAGGAAAGTATGTAGTTCGGAAGTTTTAATGATCAGAAAGGGGTTAGCAATATTGAATTATAATCGTCATGATTTAACATGTGAATACACCAACATGATGATACGATCCGTTCCACTAATGAGAAAGGGATGCGGGGACACGCTAATGTTCGTTGTTGCCGTGCAACTTATATTTTTGCCAAACCTGAATCTCTATGGCGTTTTGCAATGTAAAAAATCGCCATCGAACCGGAAGTCCAAACGCCGCATACAAGTTGACGTCAACGCTGAAGAGCTCTATTTAAATGAGCACTAGCAGGCTGGCCGCACCGACAGCAGTGAATCCCGGGCACTGGTGACAAAAAACTCATTTAGCGATTTTTGGTGCATCTGGCGACTTTTTAAAAAGTGCATTTTCAGTGACAAATTCATCGTTTTTCTACATAATTCTGACTCTGCGCCGCCATCAGAAGCATTTCCCACGGTTAAGCAGGGCTGCAGATTAGCTCTGATCTCCAAGAAGTAGCTAGCACCGCCCATTTGTACTGTGGACGAAGGCATGTGGGCACGTTTTCTGTAGATCATCGCGCCGTGCGTGGCATTGTGACGTCATACGTGATGTCATGATGTCATCTAGCGACTTTTCAGCAAGCCCATAGCGACTTTGGCTGATTTTCTTTTGGCAACACTGGTTACACCTCGCTATGGTAGATGAGATGAGGGCCCCTGCGAGGAGCTGGCAGTGTGGTTTTAGTGCCAGGCTGTGATGCAGGTCAGTTGGGCCCGTTCTCGTCAGATACAGCCTTGTGGCCACTTTTGGTGGACCTCCCTGCATTCACGGCTCTCTGCTGATTCAGGTGAGCTGAGGCATTCTTGGACACGATCAGCCTCAGGGCCCGATGCAGATTTGGTGCTGCCTTTGGGTGATCTGGTTGCAGTTGCAGTCTTTATTCTCTTGGCGGGATCCTCCTTGCAGCGGGTGTCACACGGCTCCTTTCTTTTTCTTGCTGTCGTATAGTTCTCGTTGCTCCTATTGTCAGGGAGATGTTTGGGTGCCTTTTCCTCTGTCGTACCTTCAGCTACACAAGTCTCCATATCCTCATCAGCCATATCCAATCTCTTTGCCCTCTCTGAGCACAGTACGTAGACATGGGCAGGCACAGATGCATCTTTGTTCTCCGTGTACACAAAATGCATACGGTCAGCATGACTACCATCAAGGGCTTTGGAGGTGACCCCTGCAGATGTTCTTTGAGGCTGCTGAGCCTCCCTCTTCATAGCCTTCTCTGCCCTCATGGATGGAGAAATTGCCTTGGAGACATCAAGAGATGCTGGCGTCAGAGGAGAAGGTTGCGGCAGGACCTGGCCATAGCTCGATTCTGGAGCAACTTCATCTTCTGAGGAAAGCTCATCCTCCATCAGGGCAAACCGCGGTTGACGAAACCATGAAAGAGGCAGATTTCCACAGGCAGCAAGCTGATGGCTATCCAGGCTATGATAGAACCCCATACAGATCGGTTTGGAGACCTCTTGGTAGCCAGAAGAGCGGTGCTTGCTAGTCAGCAAGGTGCCATCTAGAACAGAAAGATACATGTACAATATAGTTATATTTAACTAAAACCTTGATGAAACTCACAAGACTGGTGTTAAAGGTCCGGGTAATTTTTCGTTCATTCATTATTTTATTTTGGAAGTCACACGAGAAATGAAAAAGGATTCATTTATTTACGCTTGAAAATCATGCGTGAAATGGAATCCGCGGCGCCATGTTTTGATATCTGTTACGCACTGAATGAAACACCGAATCGCAGAAAAAAATAATACATTTCCCCCTTGCTCAACCAAGATGCAGATGCTGCTATTTGTTCAGACATCTTTTCACAGCTGCGCGGCAGGAACAGACGGTTGCTGCAGAGAATGGTATACCATTCTCTGGTTGCGGGTTCAGTGGATTTTGACAGCTCTGGTGACCCTATCAACCTTTATTGGTTTCCCAGCTCATGGCCTGTAGGGGCTACTGCCTGGAAACCTCCAACACCACTAATGCCGCAAATACATAAAGTGCAATCAAAGCATGCATACATAAACAGTGGTAGCTATTGTGTTTTTTTAAGCGCTCGGCAACAGCGCGTGGTTCTGCGCGTGCTTCTGCGCGTGCTTCTGCGCGTGCTTCTGCGAGCGAAAGAGGCTACTCAACGTTTTGTAGGCAAGTGTTAATTCCGGTTACAGATAAATGTTAAGCCTACGAAACTTCGCATCTTACAATAATAATATCGCTATAATTCCTATGTCACAATTAGGTAGACTACCCTTTTCTGTTGCGAGTCAGTTCCTTCCGCGTAAATGATAGGGTCAGTAACAAGAATTTCAATACATGAATAAACAAATATTAGCCTAATCATTGAAAATCGCTGAAAAATATTGACTATTTTTCTAGTAATGAATGAACGAAAAAAAGTACACAGACTGTGTTTAAAGAATTCAAGACTTAAGGTACCGGGCTTGCTTGTCTCTTTGGCTCTAGATTATTTTTTATTATTTCAAATTAGTTAATTTAACTATACCTTTTTGGTTGCAGAATCCAGCTCCAACAACTTGTGAAAAATTCACAAAAGGATTTCCAAAAGTCCCCGACATTCTGTCAGTATGTCTCAGCAGAAGGAAACAGTACTGTACTCTCGCAGTGATTTCAGCAAAGTGAGGTTGAAAATCAATATTCTAGTTTGAACATTCTACCATGAACATTCTAGTTTGAGTATTCTACTTTAACAAGCCGCCTCATTTATGATGTCATTGCATTTACAGAACCCTTTGCATGCATCTCTGTCCACTGTTTCATATGATTGAATGAATGAATGAATGATTTAACTAATTAATTAATTTATGTCTTTATTGTCATTGTACAACTAAATTAGTAAAGTGTAGATGCTCCCACGTGCTTAAAAAACAACATAAAATTGTATTAAAAAACAATAAAACTTTAAAAAGTTATCAGTACAAAATTGAATGTGCAGATGGCTTTGGATAAAACTGTATTTTAGTCTGTTAGCTCTTGTACAGAGAGTATGTTGCTCTTGTACAAAGCCCTGTAACTTCTGCCTGATGGCAGCTCTAACCTGGTTCTCGCGCTATGGTTGTTACCAACCACAAAGATGCACGAAGCACGAAGGGTCTGCGTGAGAGCCAGGCTAGCAGCTCAAACAGTTTATGTCCAGGGTGGCATGGGTCTCTGATGATGTGTTTGGCTTTCTTGAGACAGAACATCATATCATTGACCAGCTACATACGTGCTACATTCATTTTAGCACTTGAGTACTAGCTGCATTGCAGGCTCTTGTGATACAAGCTCTTGTGAACCATATGTGGCCTGTGTGTACTGTTATCATGTCCTAGTCTGCTGTTTGGGTTGGTTCTTATCTGAGCTGAAGAAAAATATACTCCCAACAGTCCTCACTTCATCACTGGACAGAACTGAGAATGGCATTTCTCAAAGCCGAGATTTCCAGTGTGCACGCGCACAGACACAGTCACCAACACAGATACACACACAGACACACACAAAGAGGTTCTTTCCCAGACACTCACAATGTCCTGACGACATTATGACGTTGGTGGCAATACAATGTAGCGGTAAGGAGCATGCAAGGTCAGGTGTGTGTGTGTGTGTCTGTGTGTGTGTGTGTGTGTGTGTGTGTGTGTGTGTGTGTGTGTGTGTGTGTGTGTGTGTGTGTGTGTGAGCCTTCCACAGGTCTGATGGGAGTCCATAGCTCAGTCCGGTAATTCAGGTACCGTATGTATGGGGTCAGACCTAATCTACTGTACTACAGCCCCCTCCCATGGCCCATCACATCTACAGTTTCCCATGGCCTCCTGTCTCCCCCTCCCGTTCAACTCCCCCAATACCAGGGTCAAAGCAAACCCAAACATGCCTCACACTCACAACATGACTGGGGAGTAGGCTCTGTGCTTGTGTGTGTGTGTGTGTGTGTGTGTGTGTGTGTGTGTGTGTGTGTGTGTGTGTGTGTGTGTGTGTGTGAGAGAGAGAGAGAGAGAGAGAGAGAGAGAGAGAGAAAACCTGACTATAGAAGGATACATCTATCAGACGACCCAAAAGCAGCAGGAGGGATTGTTGCCACGTCAGTGTCCTTCACATGTGCCCTGGCAGATGGCATATGAGAGAAGGCATGCATCTGCCACATGAAAAGCTGTGCTTTTGAGACAAGTTTAACTTTTTGAATTCATTTATTTCATGGAACACTGGGACGAAATTGGCTCTCTGCATTTATGTGAAAATCCTGGATTTTAAATTCCGACCAAGCTCACATTGCATCTGCAAGCGAAACAGACTTATTGTTGTCGTACGGTGAGTTTGTCAGCAAGGTGGAGGTGTGAATCAGCAAGAGGAAGTCATCTTCAGGGAGTTTGTTATCACTGCAGCTTTATTATTTTTATTTTACCTTTTCTTTCTATCTTTTTTTATTTGAAAATGTAAATGTAAAGATTGACCAATTTGGAATGTTGACCATTGTCAGACCATCTGAGAGGTGCTGATCTTGTTAAGATGTTAAGAATTGACAGTGTGGTATTGTGTGAAACTGCACTTCCTTGACATTTGTTTGAGGGAAGGGGTCAGTTCATCTTTTTTTCATCAATTTTCATCAATTTCATCAAAAAACAGACACTACTGCATAGTATAAACAACAATATGAGGACCTTCAGAACGTGTCTCCAGTTATCTCTCATTACATTGTGGCTGTTGGCTTTTTGGCCATTGCCGGAGTCTGAGGCGTGTCGTGGAGATGGACTGCCGAGGAAGGAGGTGTTGGACTGGGTGAAGGGGCGCATCCTGGACAGTATGGGGCTCCAGGAGGCACCTAAGATAGCTGAGGCCCCAAAACCAGCTGGGGCACCCAAACAGAGTGAGGAACCCAAGGCTGAGGCACACAAGCATGGTCACGGACCTCAGTCTGAGGCACACAGACATGGTGACACACCTAATCTAGCAGACTCGTGCAGACATGGCGAGGATCCCAAGGCTGAGGCACACAAGCATGGAGACGCACCTAAAGCTGAGGCACACAGGCATCGTGAGGCACCTAAACTAGCTGAATCACACATACATGGTGAGGCATCCAAGGCGTCCAGACCTGCTGCTGAAGCACCTGAAGCGGCTGAAGCACCAGATCAGGCTGAGGCACCCAAACATGCTGCTGAAGCTCATCATCGCCACCCGGAGGAGAGACTGGACCATGCAGCAGCCCACCGGCGAAGCTCTCGGCACGGTCGGGGAGACCTGGAGCATCGAGACACCTCAGAGGTCATCCTGTTCCCCAGCACGGGTAGGATATCAGGCCGCATTAGAGAGCATTAGGGCTGTGACAAGTTCTTAACATTAGGCAATCAAGCCGCATTACAGAGTAAAAACGTTATTAATCCCCAAAGGGAAATTAAGGCTGTGAAAAGTTATTAACATTATTAATATTTTGATATATTGTATATATATGCATAGTGCAAATTACTTGGGCCACGTGGTTTTAATTGCTCAGAAACCACACATTGCTAGTGTGTACAGAATGAAACAGAGTGTACAGAAAGGGTTCTACCAGTGCACAAAATGCTATTAGTTATCAACTCATCCTCGTTGGAGAGGCAGTGTCTCTGACGTCATCCTGTTCAAGCATGGGTAGGAGATGAAGTCTATATTTACAGCTTACACACTTTTTTATATACTTGTAATACCAACAGGGACCACATTTAATTAATTCAATGAGGCCTTTTCAGGGTTGTAACTCTTGATTTCAAAGACTACATTTCATGTTGTTTTAATTGTACAGAAAACATGTGCACAAACGTGTGCAGAAACTCTGTACTGTACTGAAACTGAGTGTGCAGAGTGGGGATTTTGTAGCAGCATAGGTAGGAAATGAAGTGTAGGTTTTTATTTTTAGCAAACCAAGTGAAGTGAAAGTACATAAGTCCAAAAATGCCTCTTACCAATGTACAAAGTGATTAGTTTGGCATGTAGGTACTTAAAGTTGTTTTAGTTATGATTAGTAGGCCCAGTATGTGTTGATATCACCAGATTGTGTCAGGTATCATTGTAAAGTTTAGAATCTGCACAATCAATCAGAATCACTATCTATAATGAACTCAACATGTCCCCGGGGCCTACTTGCAGCCTGTTTTCTCATGGCTAGGCACAAATTTAGAGTGAATTCACAGAAGTCGTTTTTGTAATACATTGCTAAACATTCATATTAATATTATAAGAGACTACTCTCTCTGCAGCAGGCCTGATCCATGTTATGTGCTGCTTCACACAGACTCCACCTGTATGGACTCATCAGACTCTTCATCCGAGTCCGTGCACAAGGGCGTGTTCACCTACTACTTCCAGCCCTCCATGGACGCCCAGGAGGCGCGCGTGACCTCGGCCCACTTCTGGTTCCACGCGGGGGGCAACGTCAATGCCCCGCTCTTCATGCTGACCAGCTCTCAGGAGCTGCTCAAGGTGTCGGACACGCCGGACAAACGAGGCGCCGACGGCTGGACGACGTATCATATAGAGAAGAACCTCCAGCAGGCCATCACGGAAGGGCCCTTCATACTGCAGGTATTGAATTGTGCCGTATGTCTGTCAGCATCCTAATTTCCCCGTGTGCGTGTGTGTGCTTACAACCATGCAGGGCTCTAAATTAACACCAGCCAACCGGCCAAATGCTGGGGAGATTTCAGTTTAGCTTGTAGAAAAGACCAACTTACTAGCCACTTTGACCCATTAGTGAGAGTTTGTTTGGCTAGTAAAAATTAACATCTACTTGCCATTTTGGCTGGTGATAAATAAAGTTCATTTAGGGCCCTGCAACCATGCCACTTTTCGCCTTCTACAGATGCACTTAACTCTATACTTCCAAATGCGGTTAATTTTGTCCTCTGTAGGTGCGCTGTGCTGAGTGCGAGTGTCGGAGCTCTGAGACAGAGAGGACCCCCTTCGTTCACCTCCACACGCTCCCCAAAACTCCAGATCGCTCGCGCCGCGCCCCTCTCCGCATCCCCTGGTCCCCAGATGCCCTGAACCTCCTGCAGCGCGTCTCCTCCCCGGACCAAAGTGGCCCCAGCAGCAGCAATGGCGACTGCCACATTGAGAAGTTGGACATCACCTTTGCGGAGCTGGGCTGGGACAACTGGATCGTCCACCCTAAAGAGTTCACCTTCAGCTACTGCCACGGCAGCTGTGATAACTCCCAGCACAGCCAGGTGACATATTGACATTAGATTAAATCACTCTCAGAAGACACTTAAGCAGAGTATTATGTGGATTAATATAGGGTCAGTAGCGTTTGCTGAGGGCACTTCAGCCATTGATGGACGGTGTAAGGGACCACCCATATTATATTGGTACAGGATTCAAACCTGAAAACTTTCGATCACCTAACCAACTCCCTAACATGTCCTTCCTTTTGTTGACAGTTCATGTACTATATGTACAGTATAGAGATGGTGTAATGGGTAATATTTCGGCTAATGGGTAAAGCTTCAGAATAACTACCCAAAAAAGCTTTATAAACACTTTATTAACATTTAATAATAATTAGCATTTAACAGAGCATTTACAAAGGTTTGTAAATCAGTAAGAACCAAACTACGACTGCACAGTGGAGTGGGAATCAACTTCTACTGTATGAGTTTCATGTGGTTTCACGCCTTCTGGTCTTTGGAGGAGAAACTTCCTGGACCGATGAGACTGTGCTGTGTCTGCTGTGTTTCTTGCATTAATAATATTGTAGTATACTAGTATTTCTTGCCCATTTATAAACATTTGTAAACATTTTGTTGATAATTAGTTCATTATTTATAAAGTGTTTATAAAGCTGTTTATAGGTAGTTAGGTCTTAAGTGTTAACGGATAGTGGATGTGTGCAGTGTGTGTTATGTGCACAGAATGCTGTGCTCCATTCTGTAGGTGCTGTCCATCTCTAATCTACTGTAATGTACTACACTCTATACGACTCTCCTCTGCTACACTAGGTTTTGGTTATTATTGGTTCTATTGTATTGACCATTCTTACTACTCTACTCTACTCTGCTGCCCTCTCCTCTGCCAGGTGCTGGGTATTAAGCAGTGTTGTGCCCCGGTGCCCGGCTCTATGAAGTCCCTGCGCTTCACCACCACCTCAGACGGGGGATTCTCCTTCAAATACGAGACGCTGCCCAACATCGTCCCAGAGGAATGCACCTGCATATGATCGACCAAACCAAGCTCATTCTGTATGTAGCTGTATGTTACCAGCATATTTAAATTGTTCATAGCGACCTTTTTTTATTCACCGACCAAATTTATGGCAGGAGTGCAACATTATCCGATTACCAGCACCAGTATCATCGTCAATCCTTTTTGATTTTAGCCATTAATATTTGTTTTTTGTCTGTGTTCCAAATGTACATTGATGTTACTTAATGTTGTAACTTTTCATGTCAGGCTTTTATTTTGTTATTCATGTCTGCCATAAGCCACAATTTAAGTTTTTTTTATGTACCACTATAGTTTACAATCATTATCAGTTTACTATTTAAAATTGATTGACAGGTTATCTTACAAACACACACACAAACTGTTTATGTAAAAATTCTTGCCTTTTCAGCCGATGACCTTTTCAATAAAAAAATAAACCAGCGTTTTATTGTTTTTCTCCACCAGAGGGGGGCACACACCACTGGAAATACTGAACGAGACTCGCTTCATCATGAGCTATAAAATAATCCTCCAGAACCTCCCCCTACCTCAGGCCACACAACAGGACAAAACACAATATATAAATATGCAAAATTTATTTCTCTCATCTTTTGAATCCTAATAAACTTAGAAAATCTTCTCCAAAATAAACAACAAAAACAGCAACTTGCATCAAGCAACATCTTTGGCTACTTACAATGACCTCGAAATGCATAAAGTCTCCCGCCCCAAACCCAGTTGGAACTGCAAGTGTTCCTGGCATAATACAAAAAGAAAAATATCAACACAACGCATACTGTACACAATCAGCCTTCCAGTTGCAGACATCTCCTAAGCATACATCAGAATCTCAACTCATTCCACCAACAACATGCACAGACACTCACACTGTTCATGGGCTTGTTTAAAACCTGTCTGGTTAGCCAGAGGCTGGTATTCAGGACATTTCTGAAATCCAACATTAGATCGAGGCGTATGCAGTGACGGGCAACTGGATTCATTAGTTACAATCTAGGGCCAGATATTCCAAATGGCCTTGTTTTAATCTGTCCATTTCAACGAGGCGATCATTCAACCAGCCAATCACCTGGCTGAATTGAACATATAAAACCAAGTACTTTGCAATATGTGGAACTGGATTCCAACTAATGAATGCATTTTGCCCATCACTGCTCGTGTGGGTGGTATGCAGACCTTCCGATGAGATTGTTCTCCATTTGAACTCCAGAATGCCCTGCTCTAGGCCAACCATGGAGGTATTCCAAGTGTTTCAGTAGTAAGGTGGTACAGCAGGGGCCTATACTAAGAAGCTGGTTCAGGAGTAAACAAGGTTAATTTGAGAGGTAAATCATCTAATAGAAGAGCCTGGAGTCCTCATTTTCTCCAGGACTCCAGGCTCTTCTATTATATGATTTACCTCTGAACTTAACCTAGTTTACTCCAGAACCAGCTACTTAGTATACCCCTCAGGTAACAAGAGCCTTTTTTTACTACATGACTCCTGGAAGCCATCCATACCACCACTGGTGAGCTTAGCTTTATTACTCAACTACTGTATGTCCTTGGAATACCCCCGGGTGATTTCAAACAGGCCCATTTTCAACATTGTCACTCATTTGATAATGTAGCGATCAAGCAACTTTTCAGTTACGCCAAGCCCTATGATTGGTCAGGTTTCCAGCTAGTCATGTGCATCAACCAATCATAGCCCATTGCTCGACCACCAGGCTGACACACAAAGTTCCTTAACGGCATAACAACAGTTCAGCGTCAACGCAATGAAAACTACATAGTCACACCACAATGTGCAAAAATATAAACATTTAAAGCAAAAGACAGGAATGACAATGAAACGTTTCAACACACCAGACTGTACAAAAATTCTTGAAATTGTGATGTGAAACCATTTCCCAAAAAGGCACCATCTCCAGTTTTGCAAAAAGCCTCGTGAAAATGTATCATGACCTGTGCTGAATATGAAAAATGACCTTTTAAGATTTACATTAAATAAGAAATTGTTTTTTTGTTGGCTGATCTCATTATCAAAACAATTATAAGAAACATAATCAAATGCAAAAGAGAAATTCAACATTATCAAATTCAAGCATTTTCCAGGTTTTCCTCTTTAGTTTGCTCCTAATTTGGCTGGAAGAAAAACACACAAAAAAAACTTTCAAATAAGGGGTGCAGTTGTTCCAATTGAGTTCCACTTGGTATAAGCTCGAAGGGACTGAGTGGCGAGTTCAAAGCCACCTGAAGGTGAATGACTAAAGAGGCTTCTGTGAAATTGTCTCACACACTCTCAACTCCCTTCTGAGAAAGTGTGTCACAAACATTCTTCAACCCGAGCCCCCAGAAAACACAAACACAACTCCCTTGTGAGAACTTGCGACACTGCAGAAGGTTCTTCACCTCCCCATGGACTTGGAGACTTGGATCCTCTGGAACCTCCAGACTTCTGAGGCTTGAGGACAGTTGATCCATTTCCCTCAAGTCAACCAGTCACCCAAGAGCAACACTGTAGGTGTCCAAAGGTTGGAAAAAAGAGACACATATGCACAGACTAAGAAGAACTTGCTGACCACAGCATTTAGAGTGTTTTCTGATTCTGTCCAAGGAGGGTGTGCTGCAGGTCAGCCATGTTTCATGTTGTCGTGGGGAGATCAGGAGGGTCAGAGATAAAGAGCTTTACTGAGCCAGAACCACCATGGCCACTGACATTGAAACAATAATGCAGGATGGAAAAATAGCACAAAAACCATTCCAGAGAAAAACAAAAATCACCATAGCCAACCAATGCACGAGTGCTAAGTATGGACAACAGTGGTCTGGTCAGGACAGTAGATTAGGGTGAGATAGCACCAGGGTAGCAGTAGCACGGGGGTAAGACAAGCGAGGACAGCAGAGTGGGGTAAGATAGGGCCAGGGGAGTAGGGATGGGAGTAAGACAGGTCCAGGGAAGTAGGAGGGGGGTAAGACAGGTCCAGGGGAGTAGGGATGGGAGTAAAACGGGTCCAGGGGAGTAGGAAGGGGGTAAGACAGGTCCAGGGGAGTAGGAGGGGGGTAAGACAGGTCCAGGGGAGTAGGAGAGAGGTAAGACAGGTCCAGGGGAGTAGGGATGGGAGTAAAACGGGTCCATGGGAGTAAAACGGGTCCAGGGGAGTAGGAAGGGGGTAAGACAGGTCCAGGGGAGTAGGAAGGGGGTAAGACAGGTCCAGGGGAGTAGGAGGGGGGTAAGACAGGTCCAGGGGAGTATTGTGGGGGAAAGACAGGTCCATGGCAGCAGAGTGGGGTAGGGACCAGGGCACTAGGATGGGGTACAACATGCCAGGGCAGTAGGACAGGGGTTAGACAGGCCCAGAGCAGTAGAGGGGGATGAGACAGGCTCAGGGGAGAAGAAGGGAGGCAAGGCACAAAGAAGAAACAGATAAAAAAAAAACTTGAAATGTCCTAACGCAGGAGGAAGACTTGAAATATCTCTCTGGCTTTGTGACCAGGAAGGCTTTGGGCCCCCTACATTTCATTGATCTCTGGAGCTTTGGGTGCCCGTATTCACCAGCCTTAATACTGCAAGGCACCTTTCCAGTACAAACACACACACAACTCAAGACACATTCGCACCAATATAGGCTTCGTCACACACACAGCAGGTCTCTGATTGCCGTCCCCACACCTGGTTGTTAGTCCTGATTGCCAGTGTGAGCTGTGGGACGGGAAGGCAGCTTCAGAGAACTACAGGGCCCTCAGGCATTCACACCTGGAACGAGAGAGAGAGAGAGAGAGAGAGAGAGAGAGAGAGAGAGAGAGAGAGAGAGAGAGAGAGAGAGAGAGAGAGAGAAAGAGAGAGAGAGAGAATAATTAGTCGCTGTTGTTGTCACATCAAATAGACACAACCGCTCGTAACATTTTGACAGCTCTGAGAAGGAGAGTGACATGTTGACATACAAAAACGCACACGTGCGCCTAAGGGAAAGACATCAAACCTTTCCGTTACTTTGAAGAACCCTTCACTTGATTTTATTAGGCATGTCGCATTATCAAAGTATTGGTATAACCCAGAGATGGGACCAAGTCATTAATTTGCAATCTTGACGACTACTTTTGGTCATAAATTCATTACCTCTCCACACTGCTATGCATGACACCTTTACCAGTCACATTCATAACAAAAAACGGTTGACCTATTGGTACTGGTTGAGGGCAAATCTAATTTTCTTTTTTTTCCCAGGCAATATTTTCATATGTAAGCTGAAAATGGAAGATATGACTTGACATGCCATTACAAGCTATTGCAAGCTAAAACTGTTGAGTTAAGTCTAGTCTCGAGTCAATAGTGTACCAGTCAAGTCAGGTCACAAGACATTCCTATTATTGCCAAGTCAAGTTGCAAGTCAAGTTATTTGTGTCTCAGGTCTGACTCAAGTCCAAGTCACAATCCACATCACAAGACAGTATGCAAACATCATCACAATTTGTGAACAAAATTGAAAAAATAAATAAACACAAAGAAACACTACATTTATTCAAAAACCTCACACAGTTTTGGCATGTTGCATTTGGTAGCTCTTAAGCATTTAAACTGAAGGCGTGTTGCTTTCTTTAAAAAGGCTTTAGGGGAAATTTGAAGGATAATTATACTGACTGATACTGGCAATTACTGTGCCATCACCACAGTGTCAGAGGTTTCCAATTTACTTACCTCTATCTCTTATACAAAAAAACATGCACAAACACATTGTGCTCATACCTTTTGACACTGGTACCTTAAACAATTACCTCCGAGCTAGCTTACATCAATGATACATGCCAGCTTGTCCCATTCAGTTTAGTGAAGTGAATGGGACCAGCTAGCAGATAAATGTCCCATTAAGTACACCAATACATGCTAGCTTGGAACTAGGAATAATATCATTAGTCAGAACGTCTGGAAGACGTAGGTAAAAATAACCAATTTAACTGTACACAGTGTAGTTATGTTTATCCCTCCCTCAGTCTCTCTCTCTCACACGTCGCTGGTGTGTTTATCCTGTGGGTGGTTGAGCTGGCGCACACACACATACACGCGCACGTGCACACAGACACACCCACACCCACGTCGCTAGTTATTCTTATGCATTGTTCAGTTGGTCCACACATACGTAAACCCCTTAACTCACCCGTGTCGCTGGCCTGTTTCTCCTGTGCGTAGTTGATCTGGTTCTGCTCCGTGGCAGCTGCATGGTGATGGCTACTGGACACCGGGCTACTGCTCCGGGATCCCGGGCCCGTCATCGTCTCCGTGGTGTACGCCTGATCCAGGTGCTGCTGCGCCATGCGCAGGTGACGCCTCATGCGGTCAAGGTCGCGACCTCCAGATGACCCCGCAGGGTCCTCAAGGTCACCACCGCGACCCCCACCCACAGGCCCGTGTGCCTGAACCAGGAATTCAGGGCGGAGCTTGGTCACCGTGGAGGAGGCTGGGGCGTGGTTCTTCTTCAGGGCGGCGTGGTAACCTGGAGGGGCCTGCTTGAGGGCCATGGCGGAACCGTGATGGCTGGAGTACCCAGAGGAGGGCTGCAGTCGGTGGGGGTGCAGGGGCGGGTGTGGAGGGCTGCGGTGGTGACGCGAGGAGGCTTTGCCACGGAGGGAGTCCCGGATGCCACCGATGCCCAAGTGACAGATCTCCAGGAAGGTGAGGAGCAGACAGAGGGCGCTCACCACGTACATGATGATCAGGAAGATGGTCTTCTCTGTCGGCCTGTGGAGAGATGAAAGTCAAAGGTTTAAGCTCTTTGTGCATGAACTAGTAGTACGTAGTCCTAGCACATAGGAATTTGTGCAGGCCCTCTGAGCCAATAGAAAAATAAAAGACAAAAGAAAAAATATAGAAATAGAAAAAAAATCAAAAGGCAAAAAGATGGATAACCAGGTTCATGGCATGTGTCCTTACATGGACAAATTTGGTCAATTTCTTCCAAGTCAATCGTGTGTGTGTGTGTGTGTGTGTGTGTGTGTGTGTGTGTGTGTGTGTTGCGACCTTGGCAGGCCACATGGGGGGGGGGGGGGGGGCATAAGCGTCCTGCCTTGTGGACCGGTGTGCAATTGTTATGCCACGGTGTGTGCATGTCGATGGACACCCAGTATTCTGGGTTACAGCTGTGGTAACCTGCTGCATACAACGTGAGTCAACTGTATGTACTGTAATGTGCGTCAGCCCACCTCGACACAAAGCAGTCCACATGATGAGGACAGGGGCTGCGGTTGCAGACATACGAGGGCTCCACGTTGAGTCCATAGAGTCGGTACTGGCCAAACAGGAAGGCCACCTCGAACCCGATCCTGGACAGCAGCTGCGCCACGTACACCTTCATCAGACCGTCTCTCAGGATACGCCGCCGCCCGTCATGCTTCTTGACCCCGCCCTCCGCCTCCTTGGCAGCCGCCTCCGCACCCGTTTCCTTGGAGGCAGTCCCCTTGCCAACGCTGCCTCGATCTGACCCTGTGTCCTCAGCGAGGATCATGGGAACCTGGCATGGGTGTATAGAAAAATGAATACAATTACAAAAAGTAAGATAAGATCAAATACAATTGTATTGTCTATTTGCACAGACATTTGTCTTGCATGACACTTCTCCACAATCCATATAAAACTCACATTAAAAACACATTAAACACAATATGGCCTATAGAGTCTGGTCATTTAGGTCCATAAGCTGTTAGGGCACCACAGTCCAGCATAGCACAGCAAGTTAATTACAAAAAATGTATATAAAAAGTATAGTCCTGAGTGGTATTAAAACATGCATTCCATGTAGATGTGTGCAGTCTACTATTTACACAAAGCATAAAGGGATTTTATGCACAGAAATCTATCTACACTCGCCTCCAAAAGAGTTGTCGCCTACCCATCTGTTTGGAATAACAGCTAATAACCTGACTTTCAATTAATCACTTGGCTTCAGAAGTCACTCATATGAAAGCTACAACCCTTTCGAATGAAAATGTATGTACAAAAATAAATTTCATGCACCAAAGAAAGATTGACCCTTTAATGAACACAGACAGGGCAGATTTTGACAAGACAAAAGTTTTGTCGCCTATCGAACATAATGTGAAAATGAGCAGATAAGTCACTTCAAAACACTTCAAATACGCAGATCGGGTGTCATACTTAATCACTGATTCACTCTCACCTCTCCAGAAAATCAACTTTGGCCTTAGGTGTATGTTTAGGGTCATTGTAATCATGGAAAGCAACACAATGAAAATCAATGGAGTTCAATGAGAGATGGTGACATATTTGCTATTCGTAGAGCAATACATTTTCAACGTCATGATGTAATCAATGATAAAAGCCCTCACACACCAGCAGCATGCATGCAGCTCCACATAAGAGCTGTATCCCTCCCATGTTTGACTTTAGGCACCATGTATTTTTTCCAAATTCTTCACCTTTAACACCAAAGAAGTCTCTCCCACTGTCCTGTCTCAAAAAAGCCAGCCAAGAGTATGTCAGGCCTAATTCTGACAAAAATGAAGGCTAATGGGACTCATACTCTGAAGTCAAGATCCCAAGATCAACCATTTTAGAACTGATAGCATCAAAACTATATGGTGTTGGAGATGAAGAATATGAAAAAAGAGAAATGGTGCATAAAGTGAAACATGGTACAGATACAGCTCTTATGAGGAGCTGCATGCATGCTGCAGGTGTTTGAGGGCTTTTATCATTGATTAAATCATGAAGTTAAACATGTATTGCTCTACGAATAGCGAATATGTCACCATCTCTCATTGAACTCCATTGATTTCCATTGTGTTGCTTTCCATGATTACAATGACCCTACACATACACCTAAGGCCATGTGATTTTCTGGAGAGGTGAGAGTGATTCAGTGATTAAGTATGACTCAAATCTGCGTATTTGAAGTGTTTTGAAGTGACTTATCTGCTCATTTTCACATTATGTTCGATAGGCGACAAAACTTTTGTCTTGTGAAAATCTGCCCTGTCTGTGTTCAATAAAGGGTCAATCTTTCTTTGGTGCATGAAATTTATTTTTGTACATACATTTTCATTCGGTAGGGTTGTAGCTTTCATATGAGTGACTTCTGAAGCCAAGTGATTAATTGAAAGTCAGGTTATTAGCTGTTATTCCAAACAGATGGATAGGCGACAACTCTTTTGGAGGTGAGTGTAGTAATGGAAGAAATGTCTGTGCTCCCTCATATTTGTCAGGCTGCCTGTTCCACGCACAACTTCCACATCCCCGCACGAATGATCTCCTATGTGGGGGACAACTTTCTAATGTTTCCAAAGTTTCACATCATTAGAACACAAAATACAAAACATATTAATTTAATTAATTTTCATTGCCTTTTGTCCCTTTGCCTTGTTTTACCTTTATTTAACCAGGGAAGCAATCATGTTCCCACGGTCACATCTTGTCTACACCTGGGAGAGTGACCAGCACAAGCTCAGATCCTTTTGAAGTCCAACACACAGTAGAAGAGATGGGGAAGAAATCTGGTTTTACCTCTTCGCCCGTCTCGTCCATCTCCTCAAAGTCTCGCAGGTGGTTGCCCCGGGATACGGCAGGCGCTCGGCGACGGTTGCGAGGCTTGTAGTCATCATCCACGGACCGGGCGATACGGTGCATGGCATAGCCCAGGTACATGATGGAGGGAGTCGTGATGAGGATCACCTGCGAAGGGAATATACAGTGACGCATATTACTCACTGTGATAGCAGTCCTGAAAACAGCAAGTCATGAGGCGTTAGGAAGGCAGAGATGGTGCGTCCTGAAATTGTAGGGCAGTGTAGTCCAGTATACTTTTGAAATTCATGTAGAAGACACATGATTGCTTCTTTAACATTGCTTGGGGTGCATATTGTTTTTAAATAAAATTAATTAAATAAAAATAATTAAATAATTATTGGTCCTCCCAAATAAACTAATCAAGTGTGTGTGTGTGTGTGTGTGTGTGATAATGTAAAACAAATTGAAGACCTTACCTGGAAAACCCAGAATCGTATGTGGGACAGCGGTGCGAATGCATCGTAGCATACGTTGTCACAGCCGGGCTGCTGCGTGTTGCATACGAAATTGCTCTGCTCATCGTGGTAGATGGTCTCTCCACCCACCACCGTCAGCACGATGCGAAACACAATCAGCAGCGTCAGCCACACCTTGCCCACAAACGTGGAGTGGTTGGAGATCTCCTCCAGGAGGTGCGTTATGAAGCTCCAACTCATGATGATGGAGGAGGAGGAGGGGTGAAGGGAGTGATGGGGTGATTATAATGGGGAGCCCTGGGAGACGGAGAAAGAGAGAGAGAATGTAGAGGGTGTCCATGTATAGTGATCTGCAGGAGGTAAGTTAGAAAAACCCCAACTCATCATGGAGATGGGTTGATTATGATAGTATGTGCGAGTTTGTGCTGTATGTACACTGTGCGTGTGTGTTAACCCTGTGTTATGTACATAAAAAACTATCCCCCCTTGCCATTTGCACCCATTTGTCTATATACTTACAGTACACTTTGTATCTGCCAGTGTTGTATGCTATGATTATGTCCTCAATGTGAAGTCGCTTTCGATAAAAGTGTGTGGCTAATGTAATATAATGTAATGTAATGTGAGCCCTGAGAGGTTAGATGGAGAGAGAAAGTGAGTTTGGGTGAGTGTTTGGAGATCTCCTCAAGGAAATGCATTAGGAAACTCCCACTCATTATGGCAGTTATGATGTTGGGGGTGATGGAGGACGGGTGTTAGGCCAGGGACAATTAAGCATGCAACCTCATGTGACGAGTGAACATACCTGCTAGGGCACAACGCATGATACTGGAGGTGTCACGCAGGGGACAGATGGCCAACAAGGCTCTCATTCATATTTTCCGTCATTGTTTGACTACCACGACCTCAACATGGAAGTTCAGAACATCGCCCCTCAGGATTCGGTCAATATTACACCGTATACACACGTCTGCGTACACTGTGTCTAGTGCTCTACCACACGCAAAATTGACATAAAACTGGCATGCCAACGTGTTCGTGTACGTGCATGAGTATCCTGCAGCAAGCATGTCCAAGGCCATAGAAAACTACAGCTCGTGATGTGGATGAGGGAGCAGTGATGGAGAGGTGATTATGATGATTGAGTCTTGGGAGGCAGACAGAGAATGACGATATAGAGGTGTTAGACGCAAGGAGGAGAGTAACTGTGCGTGTACACCAGAAACAACCTAAGCTACAGAGTAGCCGAAGTCGTTGAAGTTTTGCCGTATTTGCTCTGGACATGATGTTGACAAGTTTTAGCCTATCGCATAACGGTTCTGGCTTGTTGGCCTGGGACAATCAGCATGAGACCAATCCTTTTTTGCCGAACCGCACAACGCTGCCCCTCCCCTACAGTTTTGCTGGCAGAAAATAGTGCCCAACGTGTGGGTTGAGGGGGGAAAGAGAAAGGTTGAAAAGGAAAGGGGAGGCAGACAGTGGAGAGCAGAAAGGCAAAGAAAAGCAAAGTGAAGACTAATAGTTACTCACACACTGGTGTGAGGGAATCATGGACACAAAGAGGCGTCATCTGGGCTAAAGCATTTCTGTGAGCACACATACATACAAATACCTTAATCATCTCCGCACGCACGCACGCACGCACGCACGCACGCACGCACGCACGCACGCACGCACAACACCATTCTGCCAGACAGATGGATAGATAGCAGTATGCTAATGTGTGTATGGGCACACTTGAATGTGTGCGTCAGATTGCATCAGCTACCAGACAAAGAAACTGAA
Organism: Engraulis encrasicolus; assembly: GCF_034702125.1. Lineage (NCBI taxonomy): Eukaryota > Metazoa > Chordata > Actinopteri > Clupeiformes > Engraulidae > Engraulis > Engraulis encrasicolus. The sequence continues at coordinate 5,463,812 of NC_085868.1, forward strand.
ATTTTCGGCATCTTTCCCCCCATATTTAGGGGTCAACTGTACAAGCCCCATTCTCTATGGCGCCTTTACTATTGGACCTTCAGCAGTGAACTACCATTAGTTTGGGCAGCTGTGGGCTAATGGTTAGGAGGTTGGCCTTGTGATCAGATGGTTGCAGGTTTGAATCTCATACCACTAGGAAGAACACCATGCATCACTTCAAGTAACCATTGGAACCAATAACAGCAAGTGGCTTTGGACAAAACATGTGCAACTGCACTATGCAATGCAATTGTCAGATCAATCCCCAAGCTCAATATTAACATGTGCAAAGCTGGTACCAGGTGGAACTTAATTACACAGAAGACGAGCATAGTCTGCCTTTTAAAAAAAACAGATGCTGCAAAAGAGAAATAGAATGGTGGGAAGTGATCAGATAGGAGTTAAGAACATGGGGGAAACACAAGGTATTCTGAGATATCACACCAACCAATGTCCCTGGCGGAGGCTTTTGCATATTGCCATATGTAACCTATTGGCCTAATGCACACAGGTATGAAAGACTGCTACTATATAGAAACACACACATACATACACACTGACATATTGCCATATGGATTTGTTGGATTCAGGTAGGCATTAAATGCTGTTATATGGAACGAAAGAGAGTTTTCCATTGCGTAACAGCTGGAGGCTGTGGCGTGTGTCTGCCTCCCTCTCCCTCTCCCTCGGCCACATCCACCCCCTTGCTGGGCCTATGGAAGTCGTCTTACCCACAGCACAGCACAGCATAGCACACCACACGCTACCAGGCCTAAGCACCCCACAGGGGCTGCCTGGGAGAAAGAGGCCGCTCACAAGTCAAATTCCCAATATCTACCAGCTACAAGAGATTACAACAGAGTACAACAATTGGATGATAAGTGTTTTCACTCTCCACGAGCTAAAATGGAATGATTTAGATAAGGTTGCATTACTACAGTATAGACTGCAACAGAACAGAACGCTTTATATTTTCACTGTACTCACACTCCACAGTTCCTGATACACAACTTGCTTCCTAGAAGCTGACAATAGAATCGCTATACATATTTAGAATCACTATCTACATTTGCAATGTGAAATATACTGTACATACGCTTACAATGCAATTGGATGCATCTCAGTTCAGAACTGCCAAAATGGGTTGTTCCCAATAGATGCAAAAGACCTCGTAACACAATGCAATGGCACAAAGTATAGAGTTTATATGCAAATTGTGCCTTTTCTGAAAGAGAAGAGAAGAACATTTCAGCTGCAGCCGCCAACGTCTTGTCAGTGTGAAAGTGAGTTTGTCAAAAGGCCACGGAGCAGTCTACTCTGCCCTGGAGTCACAATACCATGGTCTTGCCATCCATCAATCTTAAGAAGAAGAAAACCACAATCTGAAACTAATCACACACACACACAACGAGAGTGTCTAATCACTTCAACACACACACACACACACACTCCACAGGGGGAGTTCTGAACTCTGATCAATGAAGAGTGAGACAAAACATTCTCCCATATGAACTGAGAACAGACGTGTCAATCACTTGTCATGTTCCTCCCTCTTTATGGAAATCTGAAATCAGACTGCGTCTAAACACAATAGCAACACAAGACGCGCGCACGCGCGCACACGCACACGCACACGCACACGCACACGTCAAGCTTAGACACATTATGCCATGTTTAAGTCAACTGTCTGCAAAAAATTCAACAAATCCAACATCTGGAATCAGAGCGTTCAGACATTCCACTGTGGAACGTATTTCTGACCAATGACCATCAAGAAACATCCAGATATTCCAGCGTAAACTAGGAGCAGAGGTGTCAAGCCTGATCATGTGTTCTCTCTCTGCCTGTGCACTGGTGGGTTTTCACACGAGCCGTCTGATGTCACCTCTCAGGTGATTTGGGGTCACATTACGTACAATCAGCTGGCTCACCGTCAGAACTCATTGGGGATGAAGCGGTGAATCAATCTAATGCATTGTGCCCTGCATGCACTTGAATGCCCATGGGGACCCCGGGTTCGAACCCTGCCTTGGTCATATCCCAACCATACCCCACCTCTCTGTCTGTCCAGCTCTCTTTCTGGTATGATCTTCACTGTCCTATCAACAATAAAAGCAAAAATCCCAACAAATAATAAAAAAACAATTTACCAGAATCTGGAATATATTACTGAGCAATAACAAAAGCCCAAAGAAACACAATCAGGTATTCCAGAGTGAGTTAAAAGCTGGCTCTGGCAAGCTCAGCATGTTTCTTTCTGCCCGTGTGCTGTGAACAGGTGATCTTTCAGACCTAGGTGTCAAGTTCTTCTGCATGCTGCACGTTTTCTTTCTGCACTGTGCATGGGTGGTCTTTCAGTCGAGCTGTCAGACGTCACCTCTCTGTGGTGATGATCATTACAATCAGCTGACTCTCAAGCCCTGCAGCAGACAGCAGCCTGTGCTGAACATGCCATCACCTAGCGATTCCCAAACTGGGGGTCAGAACCCCTAGGGGGTGGTGGTGGTCCTGAAGGGGGGTAAAAAAGGGACATTGGCATTGCATAAAATCAGGAAATCTGTGACAGCTAACATAATTCCATTTCCAACACAATTCCAATATCATTTGGTTTGAAATTGGTTAATGGACAATGGACATTTTTCAAAATATTCTTAATTCCAAAAGGGGATCCCCGCTAAAAAAAGTTTGGGAACCACTGAGCTACAACAACATGAGGTAAGGACCACCATTGTCAAATTCCATGTTCTTCCAAAGCAGTGTGTGTTTTCTCTCTGCCTGTGGACGACCAGCAGGTGGTCTCATCGTGATAATGACCCGTCTGCTGTCACCTCTACGGTGATCTGTGAACTCATTAGGAACAGCTGTTTGAGAAAACGGCTGTGTTGGGTCAAATATTTGTATGTGTCAGAATGTGTGTGTATGTTTGTACTTGCTTAAAGCCTGAGTGACACCTCTGGCAGAGCTCTGGAAGGGCTCTTAGTGTACAGGTTCTGTCCTCAGGTGATTGCACAGCAAAGACAGTCGAGAGAAGCTCACTGACGTCATAAGAGCGTGTAGTGTGGCAGGGCCGCAAGCGGAATTGTTTTTTCTACTAGGGGCCTACTGTCAGTACTGGCGGCATGGTGAAGTGCAATGGCCCTACCGCCAGGTCACAGTCACTAGAAATTGGACAGCGGTCATTGATTATCCCCCTCAATTAATGCTGAACGACAGCGGTAGTTAATTTGGCCACAAACTTAACATTGACAATCAGACATCCTCTTTTGACCGGGGCCGGAACATGCAGCAGCTACTCGCACTCACAATGCAATTCAAATTCAGGACATCCGGAATGATTTGGTAGTCACATTTTTTTATCCATCATGGCGTCGCACCCACTGCCCATGCGCACTGTGTCCTCAGGCTATGCCCCCGTACTACACAGTGGCCAATTCATTTTCCAGCCAGTTATTGTTCTCCTATGATTGTTCTTCTACAAACGAAAAAGATCAGGGGAGACCAGGAGGGACCACACAGACACACGCAGTCAGTTGTGCCCAAGGACTATAGAGATGGGATGGCATAGTTACATAATCAGAGCGTAGTCTGGCATGGCTGCTTAAATGGTTTGCCACAGGTACTCCCTGACATGTCTGCTTCAGTGATGCCTGCAGCATGCAGCATACCCCAAGAAAGCAGAACCTCTGTTTTTGGGGTCCATCATCAGGACAACAGCACACACACCTAAACATTTGTCTACATCGGGGAGGTCAGAGGAGACACGTGAACCAACTCTTGTGAGGAGACACGTGAACCAACTCTTGTGAACACACACTCCCCACCTGCTCCAGTGTGACTCTATCCTTCAGCAAAGCCTGGGTGTCAGAGGATTTGGGGGTTTTGGTTTTGGGGGTCCATGTAGCAGAGACTCATCAGAAGAACACGTGTGTCTGCTATTATCGACTCCCATGACCACAATAAACCCCTTTATCACTGCTAAACCCCTGACAAGCTGAGGAGCTGGTACAGTTCAAACACAACAGGTGGAGACACGCAAATGGGCGTGGGCTACGTTAGGGTGGGATGGGATACCGTAGCATGCCCTGTACCCAGGCATGGACTGCCTGAGATGGGACTAGGCCATGCTGGGCAGGGCTCAGTTGGAATGGATGGATGGTAGAATGACTGCACATGGATGGATGGGCATAGTCTACTTAAAGCAGGGATGGCTGGGACAGGGAGAGCTAAGATGCTCTGTGCAAACCTGACCTGACCAAGCATGGGAAATCCCATGCTGATTTGCACAATCGTTCTGACCTGAAAGACAGTGGATGCTTGCCCCAAAGTTGATTGATTGATTGATTGTTTACATTTATTGCCATTTCAGCAGAGCTATGGCTATATCATGGCCAATACAGATAGAAAAAACATCATATCCTCACCCCAAAGAGCTAGTCTAGAACTGTACAGGTAAAATCAGGTAATTTGAAATATGTGACACTAGATTGCAACTAATGACTCCAAGTGGTCAACCTCAGTGAGTGTCACATGCGTGTGGGATCCAGAGTGCAGGCATTTAAAGGAAAGCAGTCAACAGGCCAGGCGCACAGGCCGGGGGCATCTGCAGCACAACACAGCACAGCACAGCACAGCAAACACAGCACATCACATCTCTTGGCAGAGACTGAAAGGATCAGCAGCAGCCAGGGGGCTAAAGGCTAGCAGGTGTTAGCACTAAGCTCCATCTAATTACATTGCACTGCACACATGGACGTTGCTGATAGCCTATACATATGCATGCACTGCTGTAGCCTACAGGGTTAGCGGTCCCATACCTGCCACACAGCCATACATCATCATACCCTCCTTAGTGAAAGGAGACACAGCTGAGGAGAACTAATCCAAAACAGACACATGTGTGCGCACAGGGATTTCCGATAGCAATACAAAGTGAAATTGTAAAAAAGACTCATAATGTGTGTATAAAGTATGTAACCTCAAACTTCTTGTTGAGGGAATCAGCAATAAGATAAATGTTGAGGTGTTGCAAATATTCATTGATCCCTCAGGAAATCAAAGTGCTTAATTTCATCAAGCCAAACTGCTGATTTGGCTATAACTGAACACAACACCACAAGCCAGAGGGCAGTAAAGTCAGTGCACCCTGAATTCTGGCTGTCAAAGATAGTTCCCCTGTTCCCCTCCAGTCACCCATATAAACCAAGAGTCTACACCCAGCTCAAGTCAAGTCAAGACCTGACAGCACTGACACCACCTCACCCAATGCAACAAGGCAACACTGACTAACTGTTATGCAACGTCGTCAAACACTGTACATAGCACGGGAGCGTGTCTATGTTCCCACAGTCCATTGGTCCCACATCACTAAGATTTTCAACTTTATTTTTTTAGGCCCATTGGTCCCACAGCCCAGAGAATTTATTAAAATATAGGCCCTATGTTTGAAAGTCATATTCTCTTAGTTTATTCTGAGATGTGGGAATATGGAGTTGTAGAACATTTGTATAATTTCTTGAAAATGTGGAAAGTGAATGGAGCAGCAGGAATAGCCCAAGCTGTGGGGCCATGGGCTGTGGGAACATAGAGCTGACCCCCATAGGACTGACACATGATGCTCCAACTGCACAGGTACGCAAGTACTGTATGTAGACTGGAGCATCACTTTATGGGGTTCCCAGGCTACATGGCAAAATACATTATGGGCAAACATATAACTGATACTCGTAGTTTATTGGACTTCACGAGAGTTTAATTCATTTTCTTGTAATTCCATGTTTCATATCCGTCGTTTAAACAGTAAACATTTAGTCATAATCAACATATTAAATGTATTTAAATAGCCTTGTACGACTGTGGCTGATGCCTGCCTGACGCACAAAAAGGAGGAAAAAAAGAACGCAAACCCATACAGCACCTTTATCTCCCAAACAAAGCAGTGTACACACCACTCTGTGATCTGATCATCCAAAACCCGAGTACACAAACAATGTAACAACCTGATTCTCCTCATCACCTTATCAAGAGTCTCTTTAATGATAGACATGGCTACTTGAAAACGCGCGGCTGTAAAGCAGCTTTTGTTTGTGTTGGCATCTTTCGCAAAGGCACACTTTACAGTCCCAAGAGGAATTTGAGCTGTTCAAGTCGTGCCATGTTTCTGAAAGGCGCTCTGAAGTTTGAAAAGTCGATATTTTACCTAGGGCAAGCTAGGTAAATGCGTTTCTGAAGGTAGAGGAGTGCAGAGAAAAAAACGCTCACATCCACCAAACAGAGGACTTTAACAACAAACACAAAAAAAATCACAAGTCAAACTGAACAAACAGACGCGTACTTTCCACAATCACCACAAAACGACTGTACACCATTACGCGCAAAAGTCAGAAACTCACATCACTTCACTGATCAGTTAACAGGTAACAAGCAAGTTATGCGGCGATACTTCAGTTAATTCACAGGCGAGTTCAGGAACCTACCTTGCGGCTTCAGAAGTTTGTTCGCAGTACCTCTGAACGCTGACCAATCTGCCGTGTCTGTTTTCCACAATAACTGCCCCTTCGCTTTCACCGCTGAACTTCATTAACATCCGTAGCCTTTTTAACCCCTTCGGTGTCGATGCCTGAGACATGTGACCTCTCCATCCATGTCGGAGACGGAGTCGGAGTCCGAGAGAGAGAGAGAGAGAGAGAGAGAGAGAGAGAGAGAGAGAGAGAGAGAGATTTCCAAATTCCTCCCCTTGCCCTCCTCCTCCTCCCCCTTCTCCCCTCAGCCTTCCTGCGCAACCCAACCCATTTTATGGCCCCTTGAGCGAAATATGAGACAGGTCGCTCTTTTTTGTCACAATACCTGGTGGTGTAACGAAATGTTTTGGGGTTTTTTTGTCAGAGAGTAGACCTGCTTAGTTCTCTTTTTCTTATGCAATGAGTTCATCTGAATGTATCCGTCACTATTTAAAATCAACTTTTTTTGTTGGGTTGGAGGGGGGGTGCTGAACAAAAATAATCTTACAGGGAGACTAATTGGCATCAGCACTTAATCTGGGAAAAACACATTTCTCTCAAATGTTTGCATATTAGTAAATAAATGGACAAACAAAAATACATGTGTAATGTAGAGTGTATAAATTAGAGTGTATAAAAGTCTGGTCCTGCTTTGTATCATTGGGACTGTTAAAAAAGGGTGAACTGCACCAAATGTTATGATGTAGATAGGCATGGGACACTAAGGAGTTGTCTGGTCAACCATACCCATACAGAGAGAAGGGGGGCTCCACACGCATGCACACACACATGCACACACACACACTTATCCAGCTGTGTGTGTCTAGAGAAGTTTATGGCTGTCTGCCAGGGCTGAGTAGTGGCGGACATGTCCATGCAAGGACCAGACCACAGCACAGTGCAGCACAGCACAGCACCCTGGGATGGCAGCTGTGTGTGTGTGTGTGTGTGTGTGTGTGTGTGTGTGTGTGTGTGTGTGTGTGTGTGTGTGTGTGTGTGTGTGTGTGTGTGTGTGTGTGTGTGTGTGTGTGTGCGTGTGCGTGTGCGGCTGTGCATGCATGTGCATGTATGCTTGTGTATGTGTGTGGGTGTGCATGCGTTGCGTGTGTGTGTGCGTGCTGCATGCGTGCAGGCGAGTGTACACTCTGTCTAGGATGCCACTCTCCAGATGTGGGCCCAGACACCACCGCAACGATGTGTGTGTATACACAGTAGCCCAGGCACCCGCACGAGAGTGTGTGAGTGTGTGAGTGTTTGTATGCACAGACAGAGATGTGTGTGTATACTTAAGCTTAGGTAGTGGCACGGGAATGCGTGTGCGTGTGTGCAAGTGTGTGTGTGTGTGTGTGTGTGTGTGTGTGTGTGTGTGTGTGTGTGTGTGTGTGTGTGTGTGTGTGTGTGTGTGTGTGTGTGTGTGTGTGTGTGTGTGTGTGTGTCTGACCTTAAACAAATGGTGAGGGGCAGCTCTGTACACACACTGAGACAGCAGACAGCTCCAAGGAAGACGCGAAGAAACTCACATCCCAAATCAAGCCCTGTGCCCTCCTCTCCTCATTTACCGTATATTACGACACTTCGCTGCACTTATTTAGGGAGGGGGTATTGGTTACAGTCCTTGGAGCATTGTGGTGTAAGGTGCCCGAGATGCTCGAAGGGAATTCAATCATGAATTAAGGTATTGAATGTGATCAAAAAATCATTACTTTGTACGATATGTACTGTATGTATTTCAGTATTCAGTAACAATTAACATGTTATCAAACGGTTCAGCAATGACTAGTTTCTGGTTTATTATTAGCCTGATTATCATCGATTTTCAAATCTCTTCAAGACTTGGTCTGACCAAGAGCATAGCAATTAACATTTCCCAAACGCCTTGCTTGGTTTGCTAAAGGTTGTTTGCTTCCCAACAAAGTGGGAGGAGTTCCCGATTTTTCGGGAGATCAGAAACGATATTTGTATTGCTCTCGGCCTGACAAGAAACAATGCTGAATGTGTTGCGTCACTCAGAGGGCATGGCCTGGCTAGTTCATTATAGCATCTTACTGTTAAGTGTTATCCCATATTTCCTCCAACAGTAGCAGTAGGGGCGGGATTTAAACCTGCCCCAAGATCCAACTGTACCTATTTAAACTCTTTGTGCATTCATGTGCTCTCGGAAACTCGTATTCACGAGCCTCACAAACTCATATGTGAGCAAAATTTGCAATGAGTTTCCCAGAGCGAGGAAAACACCACTTGGGTGGCGTTCATGTGTCTTTGGTATTTAGCATAATTCTTGAGAGCACATAATGCACAATCTGTCATTTCACATCAGCGTAAAGCAGTGGTACTCAACCTTTTTTGATCAAACGCCCCCTTGACCTCACCATAAACCTCACAACACCCCCTTGACCTAATCATAAGCATCCTAACGCCCCCTTGACATCACCATAATCCTGACAACGCCCCCCTTAGTATTCAAAAAATACAATTGGTTAATGTCCCCCAATTACAATTAAGCACCGACCCCTTCCTTCTGTTCTTGTCAACACCTCCCGCTGTAGAGCCCCCGTTGAGAAACACTAACATAAAGACTCCCTAACCTTTAGGCTATGGTTGTCCTAACATCATTCCAGATCAATGTAAAGACTAAAGTGTTACATAAACACAAGTCATGTACTCAGGGATACAGGACGACCCAAAGCATTTTAATCCACATGGTTGGACGCAAAGGATGTTTTACTCTCTTCTGTCTTGATGTGGGTCGATGAACTACAAAAGAGGTTTTCTTTGGATGCGCCTGGCCACATATTCATTTCCTACTCGCTCTTCTGTGACCCGACCCTCTGCAGCTCTGAGAGGAACACAAAAAAACATGTGCACGCACACACAGAGACGAACACACACACACAAACGTACACACGCACACACACACTGCAACACAGAGTCTTCTCAGAAACAAGACAAATCTGTTACAGGGGGAAAGGCAGTGTAGAGGACAAGTGTGTGTATGCGTGTGTGTGTATGCGTGTGTGTGTGTGTGTGTGTGTGTGTGTGTGTGTGTGTGTGTGTGTGTGTGTGTGTGTGTGTGTGTGTGTGTGTGTGTGTGTGTGTGTGTGTGTGTGTGTGCGTGTTGTTCTCCAAACCATGCTGGGCTGAGGTGCACAGCAGAGTGTGTGGTATCCAGTCAAGAGGTGATGATAGAAGACACAGAAAGGACATGGAAAGCCTCTTTGTGTGTGTGTGTGTGTGTGTGTGTGTGTGCGTGCGCGTGCGTGCGTGCGTGCGTGTGAGCGCGCGTGTGTTGGATGACATCCCGGATTCCGAAAGTGAAAGTCCTTTTGCAAAATATTTAGTCCAACCGAAACATCTACTGAACCCACTGACCCTGACGAGAACTCAACTCATCAGCCAGGTAATTAGTGAACTGCTGCGCATAGCAAATTAGACAAACACACTGAGTAGCAGGCAATAATTTTCATTGTTGGGTTGATCTAGCATTGCACCATGGGGGAAGAGTCGTAGCTGGAACCGAATTCTGTCTTCCAATCCCCATACACTGTGTACAAGGGATTTTTTTTGTCCTGGTTGAATCTGTGCAGCAAGTTTTTGGGGGTCTATTGATGGCATGGTAGTGCTGGCCTATTGGATAAGTTAAGTTTGAACCAATTTGAAAACCAATCATTAAATATGCATATTTGCCCACTACCAGGGTTTGGCTGAAGAATGTTAGTAAACCTCCCTCCCGAAGCCTCATGTGGTATTGGTAGCGGTAAGCTATTGATTCTGGACCTTAAAGTGGAAATGAAGCACTGACAACTATTATCATTTTTTGGCGGCTTATTTATTTTCATAAACGAATGGATGTTCATTGAACTGCACTTTTAAGTAGTTTTGCTGAAAATGACATGTTATTACCGAGTTTCGCCACAAGGGCGCAGCCATGTTCGCCGCCTACGTAACGCGAATGGTAGAACTTGGTGGCTAATGTAGCCTTCCATTCACTTAACGTTAGCGTGTGCTAACTACAGCGCTAACTGACTCTAATCGTGGCAGTAAAATTGAAGAAGGACGAGGGGTTCATTTTACATTGTCCCTGGGTTTTCTATGTTATATACCTACTATCAGATGAAAGAGAAATGCCAAGTGTCATTATCACTTTGTGTCAAAAAGCCTTTGCTACGAGCATGGTGGGATAGCTGCAGCCATCCACCCATTGCATCCACCATAGGACAGCAGGAGTCAGGACTGGGGCTGCTCGATCTCATAGGTTTGTAGTGACAGACCGTCACCAATAACGTCTTTTTCCTGCATTGTTGGACGCTAATCTGAAAGCCCATGTCTTTAAGTTGGCTATGTGGTTCAATTCAGTAATAGAAAATAACTTGCAAAATTGGCGGAAGTTTGGAAAGCTTTGTGAAGGGAAGGGACGCAGCCTGTGTGTGTGGCTATCCCATCCCCTCTCTCGTCTCGCTCTCGGAGTTGGAGGAGCTTTGGGGATTTGAAGTTGATGCCACGGGAAATGACACGTTAAACTATCATGGCCTACATTAAGTTATGGCATGCTTAAAGTAGCTGCATCTATTGTAGTAAATTATTATGTTATTGAAGTCGCGGATGCATCCTCAAACTGGCTGGAATAGCGTTGCCTTGGATTATTGTTGACTGGATAACACCGATAAACGTGGGCACGGAGATGTCAAAGTAGCCTAATTCAGGTGCTTGGAAAATGTTGGCGAAATCATCGGAAGATGAAGGTAGGGAACTGCAACATTGCACGACATCGCACGATTATGAATAGTGATCATGTTGGCTCATACCAAAATGTGTTAGCGACTTGTCACCTTAGCAAAAAAAAAAAGCTGCTTGTTTACCTGTGGTTCATGTGATGGGATGTCTTGTCTGCCTTCATGCCTCATATTTGTTCTGTCCCACCCAAACACGTATTCTTGCTTCATTTGGGTTAAGCAAATAAGCTCATAATCAGCCACGCAAGTCCCAAATGTTTAATTCACTACTATCATAACAGCATTAGAATAGGAGACTACCATTCGCGTGACGTCACCCGCTGTTGGCTGGAAACGTTAACAGAAACGTTACGTGTTTGTGCTTTATTTTTTTATTAACGGCTTAAATTTCAGACTTCAAAAAATATATATATTTGCTGGCTTATCTTACTGGTGTTATAGACCCCTATATTAGGTCACTGCTTCATTTCCACTTTAAACTCAGTGGTATCGTGGTGTGCCTCCTATGCTGAACTGGAGCGTTGACTGCCAGGTAGCGGGTTCGAGCCCCAAGTGGCGAACTAGCGCAAGATGACCTCAGTTCCACTTGGTGTTGTAGTTTCATTTGAGCAGAAAGTAGTTTGGCTTGGTGGTCTAGCAGGGTAGCTTTGCCAGGTGGTCTTGCCTCAGTACTGAGGCCATATGTCCCCATACAGGACATCACTTACAACTGTTTATACACTAAGGGAGAATCCCCCATGTTTGCAAGCGTGTGTGTGTGTGTGTGTGTGTGTGTGTGTGTGCGTGCGTGCGTGCGTGCGTGCGTGCGTGCGTGCGTGCGTGCGTGCGTGCGTGCGTGCGCGCGTGCGTGCGCGCGCGCGTGTGTGTGTGTGTGTGTGTGTGTGTGTGTGCATGAGAGTAAAAGCAGGGGAGAGAGAGAGAGAGAGAGAGAGAGAGAGAGAGAGAGAGAGAGAGAGAGAGAGAGAGAGAGAGAGAGAGAGAGAGAGAGAGTGTGTGTGTGTGTGTGTGTGTGTGTGTGTGTGTGTGTGTGTGTGTGTGTGTGTGTGTGTGTGTGTGTGTGTGTGTGTGTGTGTGTGTGTGTGTGTGTGTGTGCTGTGTTTACATGCCCATATCCTAGCAGCTGAGCAGTCCCAGGAGCTCGTGCCAGTCTTTGGCTTTAATCAACACTCTCATATTAGGAGGCAGAATATCCTCTCCCCCACTGCACTTCATTGCTGCATTTCATCGCCTGCTTAACCCACTCAGACCTATCAAGTCTAGAGATGTAAAACTGCTGAATGCAAATACAGCACGCATAGATGCTGCAGCCGGTCTAAAGGTTGTGTTACACAGATGCTGCAACTGGCCATAGGAAATCCCATGCTGCTTTGCACAATCGGTCCGATAGGAAAGACAGCATGGAGGGTTGGAAAGGCGATGACTGCAGTTTGTTTGAATAGATACAACTGACTTAATTGGTTATGGGCAATGTATATGCCAAATGACATTCGTAACGCCCAATAAACGGTCATGGGCAATCATACACGACACCTTTTCTACGAGAAATTGTAGGTAGCCGCCCCCTCAACCTCATCACAAGCCTGCCAATGCCCCCTTTAGTATCAAAACATGAAATGGACAAATGACAACGAAGCACCTCCGCCTCTGAACTGTATCTTTCTCACTGCGCCCTTGGACTGCCCAACGCCCCATGAGGGGCAGCAGAACCCCCGTTGAGAAACACCACTCTAGACCCTGCCTCATGGTGATGTGAGGCTGGTGCGCCTAGACTATGAATCTCTCAGACTGCCTTCCCTTAAATGACTTCAAATCTCACTGACTGAATTTTGACACCTCCTTAAAAACTCAACCTCTGTCTAAACCTTGCCGGCAGCTCAGACATTTTCTGAGTTCATTATACTGAAAAGAAAACATCTGTTTAGGGACTGTACGTTATTTACCGGGGGGGGAGGGCTGGTGCGCTGGAAGTCCGGTCCAAAAAAAAAATCATGGCCCTCCCCCACCACCTCAATTTTTTCCCCATGGCCCTCCCCCCACTTCAATTTTGTTTTCCCATGGCCCTCCCCCTACAGGTACAAAAATGTAAATGCTAAATATAATTTTTGGTGCTGTTGTGTGAGAAGACCTTGCGCCATTTAACCCCGACGCACGGCGCCCTCCAGCTCTGTTTCGCTATCCTTGTCGATTTAAACATTTGGTCATGTCAGTGCATGGCAATTGTCACAGAGAGATGTGCACGAACAGTGTAGCCTATTAACTGTTCTGTTCAATTTTGGACCGAGAGATTCGAGGCGGCTGCTCAACTGCGGAATCTCGAAGTGAACCCCCCACCCTCTCTTCTCTCTCGCTCTGCCCGCATGATTGACAACCTAGAGTCTAGGTTGTCAATCATGCGGATCCTAGACCAAACTGCGTGAGCAAGCGGTCTCACCTGCAGGATGACTCGAGTTGGTGGGATTACAGGGTTGAAATAGGCGTACGGCTCCAAACAGTAGCTCTAGCCTAGACTATTTCAAAACGTGTTTTTATTTCCCCAAAAGTAGACATTCTTATGGACACCGATTAACAATTAAATAAACCGCTGCATTTTTAGGGTGCCGCGCTCCAGTTTGACAGCTGATAATGCCGGTTGGAAGAAAATAGGCTACATTTCACTTCGAGATTCCGAAGTTGAGCAGCCGCCTCGAAGCTCTGTCCAAAGTTAGTAGGCTTGTTCGTGCACATCTCTCTGTGCCTTGCGATGCACGGACACATCACCAAATGTTCAAGTCGACTATGATAGCGAGCGAAACAGCTGGAGGGGCGCCCTTCGTTGGGCACGGTGACCGCGATTTCCTCGACATCGCAAAGTTGGTCCTGGATCAATATCTAGTATGTTAGCCTATTCTAGGTCTGGTTCCAAAAATTAACGGGCATGCCAAGTGCCGTCACGGTGGTATACGGCTCTGGTTATGGCTAGGTATTAGTGGCTATGTGGAACTGTGCCTAAACCAAAACTAATTCCTAAACAACCTGTCAGTGAAAATGTGTGCACCAACCTAACAACATGCCAAATTATGCCTTTACCAAAACATATTCCTAAACTTAACCTGTCAGTGAATAATTGTAGGCCTATTTTGTAACAGCATGGCACTTCTGCATAACTGATCTTAATCCATAGGCTACAGAAGACGTTACAGGCGCGAAATCTGACAGATAACCACTCAAACCAATTGTTGATCCAGGAGGACCAACTTTGCGATGTTGTTCCAGCAGTAGCCTAACCCGAGGAAATTGCGGTCACCGTTATGGCACAAGGTCTTTTCCACACAAAAGCACCAAAATAATATTTAGCCTAGGCTAACACATAATTCGGTATGCCTACACGCATCCCTATGTAGGCCTATGCCTAGGGTCTAGGGATGACTACAGATAGGCTACACGCTTCACGCTTCAGTGCTAAAGTATGCACACAGGACCTTGCATCGCAAAGCGATGTGTTTCAGAGAAGTATTGCATTTTGTATTATTATTTAAAATAAAATAAAATAAAATATAGGCCTATATTTTTCCCATGGCCCTCCCCCTAACTCCGATTTTTTTTGTCATGGCCCTCCCCCCCACCTCATTTTTTTTCGCCATGGCCCTCCCCCCCCTACGCACCAGCCCTCCCCCCCCGGTAAATTACGAACAGTCCCTTAGTCACAAACAACTGACACTAAATTCTTCTCAGAGGGTAGGATTGATTTCATTCTAATTCATGACTGACAAGTAAATATGACATTTGTTTATTTGATTTACATTTATTCACATGTTTGTTGTCTGAAAAAGTTTGACTAATGAACTAGAAACAGTTTACATCTCGATGTCCTCAGCTGCAGTAGGACAAGAAGCCTGCTGCAATTAGAGGACTCGCTAGCGGAGGAATGTCAGTGTAAATACAGCACAGAAAGAACAGTAGACTAATCACACACACACGCACACACGCACACGCACGCATGCACGCGCACACACACACACACGCACACGCACACGCACACACACACACACACACAAGGAAAACAGTGCGCTAATTACAAAGAAAGAGAGAGACAGAGACAGAGACTGAGACAGAGAGAGAGCAGTAGACTAATTGCAGCCGACCACTTACAAGTCTGTTTATAGGAGTTGTGTGTGTGTGTGTGTGTGTGTGTGTGTGTGTGTGGGGGGGTGTTTAGACAGGCCAGAGAGGCTACTGTGTAAGAAACAGGCAGGGCTGACAATGGAGCAGACAATGGAGCTGTGTGTGTGTGTGTGTGTGTGTGTGTGTGTGTGTGTGTGTGTGTGTGTGTGTGTGTGTGTGTGTGTGTGTGTGTGTGTGTGTGTGTGTGTGTGTGTGTGTGTGTGTGTGTGTGTGTGTGTGTGTGTGTGATTCCCATTACATTGTGGAACGATGTCAGATCAGACTATTTAGGTTACCCCTGCACCATAGCGGCACACTTTATGCAGCCATGGAAGTAAGAGTTGTGCTGATCCCATTGATCTCAGTGTTCCATTTTTACACAACCATGGTGGCTCATGGAGCCTTTGACACATAGATCGCCATGGACATAGTTCCACTATAGTTCCAGGAAGGGGGCGTAGAACACAAAAAGTGCAGTAAAGGTGAATGTAATTCATTTTTACTTCATATCTGCTTATGTAGTGGTTCTGTGTTAGTCTCTGGTGGACAGAAAGCAGCCAGCTGCCTAGAATTACTGTATTTGATTCTATGCGAATCATGTCACCAACTGACTTCCTTTACCGGTTGTCACAACTCTGATTTCCATGGCTCTGCAGCATACAGTACAAGCAGCAGGTGGATTCAAACGGGGTTTTTCATGGGTGGCTCAGAGTCTGACAACAATAGAGCTCTGTCGTAATCAACAGCTGACTTTGGCGGACATCGGTGCCAGTGTGCATTGGACAATGGAAAACAATGGCATCGAATGTTGTCAGAGCAGTGCAGTGTGTACGTAGTATGGGCCTGGGAGGGAGGGGGGGGAGAGAGAGAGAGAGAGAGAGAGAGAGAGAGAGAGAGAGAGAGAGAGAGAGAGAGAGAGAGAGAGAGAGAGAGAGAGTGAGAGAGAGACAGACAGACAGACAGAGACAGAGAGACAGCATCTTCACCTGTGGAAATCACTTGTAACCAGCCCCAAGAAAACCTCTCACCTGTGAATCCAGAGCTCCACCTGTGTGGGGATCCTCTTCCACCTGTACTAGTATCCTGTGTCACAACATACAAGCTCTCTCTCTCTCTCTCACACACACACACACACACACACACACACACACACAGTCTGTTACTTGCTCACACACATACAGTATGTGCATGCACAAACACACACAGATGCACTGCACACACACATACTCACACGCGCACACACACGCACGGCACTCACACACGTGGTTGGCAAACATGCTGTGGAACTGTAGGATACGATACTAGAATTCAAGTGTATTGTGTTGCAATATTACTATGGATATGGCACTGTATGTATGAATGAGTGTGACTCAAGGATACTGTGTTGCAATATTATTACCCAGTGTGTGTGTGTGTGTGTGTGTGTGTGTGTGTGTGTGTGTGTGTATGTGAGTGTGTTTCAAGGGTATCGTGCTGCAATATGACTATTGATACTGCACAGAACTTGATACTGGAAGAGGTTTCCCCTGGAGCACTCACTTGTGTGCACTCACACACACGCACACACACAGTCTCTCTCTCTACCGTGCAGAGAAGAAGATAACTTGTCATGGAAGTCATGGATAAGAAAAGAAAAAACACACACACATACACAAACATCTGGAGATCGCATCCACACACACACACACACACAGTGAGAAAAACAATGGCACGTGTACGGTAATACTCCAGAGAAGTACATCTGTATTCATTTCATGGTTCACTACGAGTCACCAGCCTGTTGAAGACGATGGTGGTCACACAGGGAGTGTGCGTGTGGGTACGACTATAAACAAAGTCATTGGGAACATTTATGCGAGTGTGTGTTTTGAAGATGGAGTGGCTGAGTAGGTGTATGCATGTAGCGACGGAGGTATTAAGTGATTCTGCATTATGCAACAAAGAGATGGTAGAGCCTGCTGTGTGTGTGATAGTTGAGCAACATCTGCAACAAGTTTCCTGAACAATAAGCCCCACAAAGCTTCAGATCTGAAGACAGCACTACAAAGGTGCACAGACACACACATGCACATGCACGCACACACGCATGCACGCACACACGCACACACACACACACACACACACACCTTGAGTATAGAGCACAGCAAAGCCACTCTCATTGCTGTACCTTGAGGAACTCAGCACAGTCCTGGATCCTGTTGTGGATCAGATCCAGAGACCCACACACACACAAAGCTGAAAATAGTAATCATGAATATTAACATGCTGACTTTATTCATCTTGAAAATGTGCAACAGTGGATACAAATTCCATAATAGGAAAATATGAAATCATCAACAACCATAATGTATGAAAATGTGACAACACAATACTGTATATAGGCCTATAACAATGAAGTCACAATTAGAAGCATTATTGTGGCCCTGCCGTGGCCAACCAGGTCCTATANTCCAGTGTTTCTCAACAGGGGTGCCGGGGCACCCTGGGGTGCCGCGGACCCACCTCAGGGGTGCCGCGGAAACGTGGCTGATAAATTAATGATGTAATATAATACATATTTGTCTAAATTGATAAGTTAATGCTAGTCAGTGGAATCTTTCATCTGCCATTTACGCACAATAAAGTAAATATAGGTCGCCCCAGTCAGATGCAACTTTGAACGTACGTCGTATGACGTCTCAAAATGTGTTACTTTTGTAAGCTTGTGTGGTATCGGATGCAATGCCATGTTATGGCTTGTTGGTTTGGGGTGCCTTGAAATGTTTCATGAATTGAAAGGGTGCCTTGCCTAAAAAAAGGTTGAGAAACACTGATATAGTCAACTGATGGTGGTAACTGTTTGAAAAAAGTATGTACAGTGACTAAGTAGGTTGATCTCTCTCACACCTATTATATTACTGTAAATGATGTTGATGTTATGATTTCGCAGTACAATAGATGTAATCAGGCCTGGACAGGTCTTCATGAGCCGATGCTGTTGAGTTTTTCTTTCAGAATGTCCCACAGTTTAGAGACATACACACAAATAAGTCCAGTCCTGTTTGTAATATTTGTAATGTATGTGACTATGATTAAACACCATCAGATGTTTTTGTTATGAATATTTCCATCACCAAAACAACAATGTGCTGCAACCGTTCCAAGAAACACACACAAAGCCAATCCACAGGATCAGGACTTTATTATTATAATTCATATAACAAAAATAAAAAAATGCATTATCAACACTAGCTTGACATTTATTTGTTTATTTTATGACTGACAATGCAGGACAATAAATACAAAACATTCTGATGTAAGAATTTGTAATCAATGGCTTTCATGGGTGCACTTCCCGTAGTGAAAAGAGCTTTCCTCACAGTCGCATACCAACACTTCTCAACTCCCATAAAACTGTCACAGTGCAATAGCAGATACAAGTTATACTTGGCAAACAAACACGTAATGAATCTTTTTTTTCAAACACACAGAGTTACCACCTCCAGTGTGCCAGTTCCCTCTTTAGACCATCAGTGCATGTGCTTCTCTCAGTAACACAAACACCTACAGTACTCATTCAATAACAACCAACAACAAAATAACACACCCTTTTTCTAGTCTAATGCCGTAACACAAAATTTGAATGCACGTGTAAATGCATTAATTTAAACACCAGCTATAAAACAACTAAAAACACACAGGCGAAAACACATCCGA